>NW_024803295.1:7671-9601 GCF_019175285.1 Sceloporus undulatus | reverse complement strand
TATATATATATATTATAATTTCAATCAAGTAAATGGTGTGTGTGTGTGTGTGTGTATATATATATATATATTTCCCAACATTTACTTGATTGAAACGGTAACGGTTATATATATATATATATTGAAATCATATTTTATATTTTAATATCAATGCACCTTTTTGTTATGCTTTTCATTGTCTTGTTGTTGTTGTCGATTTTAATATTGTAAGCCGCCCTGAGTCCCAGTTTTGGGGAAAGGGCGGGATATAAATCAATATAATAATACAATGTAATATTTATTATTATTATTATTATTATAAATAGAAGAAGAAGCAGCAGCAACTATGAGTAATAATAATAATAATTTATATTATTATAAAATAGAAGAAGAAAAAACAAATATGTATAATAATAATAATAATAATAATAATAATTTATATTATTATAAAAAGAAGAAGAGGAAGAGGAGGAAGAAGAAGATGATGATGAAGAAGAAGAAACAGCTATGACTCAGGGTTCGAATCTCAGCTCGGCCGTTTATTTTGTTTTAATTAAATGATTTTAACATTAAAAAATACTACAAAGTTGTTTTTTTTAAATATGTTTTTATTGTTTTTGTGATCCGCCTTGGGCTCCTTTTTTGGGGCGAGGGAGAAAGGCGGCACGGGGTAAAAAAATGAAATAAATAAATTGAGGGTCGGCATCAGTCAAAAAGGGCTTGAAAACACCCAACAACAACAACAACAACAACAACAAAATGTACTATACATTATTTAACGGAGTAAAAATCCTTTGTGGCTCAAGAGAGGGGTATAAATACTCCAAACGTAGCTTTGGCGAAGGAACTGAAGTTTAGGTTCCTAGAAAGGAAAAGGTCCTTTCCGCCGACTACAACTCCCATCATCCCCAAGAAAGGAGCCCTCAAACATGGACGCCACCATTTACCTCTCCAGAATTTATCCCCAAATCCATCCTTCTGCGGATTTTTTCAAAGAGAGATCCATCTTTTATCTGCTTTTAACTTTCGTTATGATTTTAAAATCGCTTTTATCTATGTATGGAACAGGTATGAAGTTTGTACATGTCTTTTCTGTTTAGAAACATTTGCGCATTAAAATCACTAAAATCATTTTAAAAATCACGTTCGTGGTGCTTTCATTTGGTGTGTTTTGTTTAAAACGGGTTTCCACCTCTTTTTTTTGCAAACCGTTTTAATGCGTGATGGAAGCCGCCTTGGAAGAAAGGCGGCATGTAAATAAAGTAAACCAATAAATGAAAGGAACGGTGTAAGGTTCAGCCAAGCAAGGTCTAACGGAGAGGGCAGTTAGGAGAGAGGAACGTCGTTACTCTCTCCGTTATTCTGGCCTCTCTGGACCCTTCCCGCCTTGGGACGGCTGGGCAAAATGTTATTTGCTTTATTTCATTTCTGTGCCACCTTTCGCCCAGAAAGGGACCCAAGGCGGCTCACAAATCAATTGAAAGATCAATCAATCAATCAATCAATATCTCCAGTTCGTTAAAATTAAAAATGCTGAGGGCATTTGAGGGTCTGCTGTCTTAATACGGAGAATGAAAAAAGATCGGACTTTCTTCGTTGCAAGGAGCTCAGATTTCCAAGGAAGAAAAAAGAAAGAAGCAAGGAAGGGGGGAAAAGAAAAAGAAGAAAGAGAGGGAGGGAGGAGGAGAAGGGAAGGAAGAAAGGAAGAAAGAAAGGGAAGGGAAGAGAAAGGAGGAAGGGGGACCAAAGAAAGACAAGAAGGAAGAGGCAAAAGAAGGAAGGAAGGAATAAAGGGAGGAAGAAGGGAGGAAGGGAAGGGAAGGGAGGAAGAGAGAACCAAAGAAAGACAAGAAGGAAGAGGCAAAAGAAGGAAGGAAGGAATAAAGGAAGGAAGAAGGGAGGAAGGGAAGGGAAGGGAGGAAGAGAGAACCAAAGAAAGACAAGAAGGAAG
>NW_024803295.1:0-7661 GCF_019175285.1 Sceloporus undulatus | reverse complement strand
GGAGAAGGGAGGGAGGGAATGGAAGGGAAGGGAAGGGAGGAAGAGAGAACCAAAGAAAGAGAAGAAGGAAGGAAGGAAGGAAGGAAGGAAGGAAGGAAGGAAGAAGGGAGGAAGAGAAGGGAAGGGAAGGGAGGAAGAGAGAACCAGACAAGAAGGAAGGAAGGAAGGAAGGAAGGAAGGAAGGAATCCCAACTAAAGAAGGTCCATTCAGTGAATGGGGTTTAGCTCTTTGTTGACTCACCATTCAACAACTGAGTCAATGAGACTTCTCTAGTTGGGCCTAAACCAATAGAATTCAGATTATTGTTGTGATATTAAAATGACGGTGATTATTACCATTCCAACAACTTAACAATTTCATAGTAACAATCATAGAATCATGGAAGAGACCATAAAGGCCATCCATGCTGTTGCTGTTGTTGCTGCTGCTGCTGCTGATAACAATGACTCTTTGCATCATATCATTGTCCAACTGTGAAACGGTTGGACTCATCACAATAGTTAGTAGTTGTGATGATGAGGATGGCGACGAAACACATCTAAACATCTTTCTGCACCGTAGGTACTTCTGCTCCGCTAAGTGGCGCATTAATCTCCAAGAAGGCGACTTTATAGCTTGGCGATATGCAGATGTATTCAAATGTAATTTACTAATGCGTAGGAGGAAAGTGATTAACGGAAATGCCCATGGATAGGTTGGCAGCCTCTTTGTGAATTATATTCACCTTACACACACACAAATACACACACAAACACCCAAAGGTCAATTTTGGGGGTTCGCCCTCAGACCAAAGTCCCATTGGGTTCCTATTCAGGGAATAGTGGCCAGTCCTAACCACGGATGGCTAGCACCATATATACTCATGTATAAGTCTAGAAACATTGGTCAAAAACATGGGTTGACTTATCCATGGGTCAATGTAAATCCTATACTTTAACTCATATAGTTGACCCAAGATGTTTTATATGTTCTCTCTAGGCATTTTCAAGGACCTCCAGCACAGTTCTATGGTACACTTCCAGCGGAAGTTGACCATAGAAGCACCTTAGAGGGCCTTGAAATGCCTAGAAAGCTGTTCTCTCTAGGAATCTCTCAGTCTTCCAGTGAGACTCTATGGTTAACATTTGCTGGAAGCCATTCGTTTCAATAAGATCCGCTATTCTTTGTGGTTTCGCGTTGCTGCAATAAGTTTGGGAAAGTATCCTCCGTACACAGAAGTTGGAAGTGCGATGGTACAAATAGTTTTGGTTTGTTGTTGTTGACTTTTGGCAACCCTATGGCGAAGTTATCACAAAGTTTCCTTGGCAAGATTGGTTTGGAGGAGTTTGCCATTGCCTTCCCTTGAAGCCGAGAGAGTGTGACTTTGGTATTCGATGCTCTATCGAACCAGGTCTATACCACTTTCCCCCTCTTCGGTGTCAAATTTAATTTCCCATTCCCACCTTCCTTGTGCCGTTTCCAACCCTTTTTGCTTTGCTTGCCTTGGCTGTCTTTTATCGATATTAAAAATAAGGAGTTATTGAGAGAGTCTCTTTTCTTTTCGATGCTCTCTCCCTCCAAGTTTAGTCCGATTGCCTTGTATTCCCTGTTCATAAACGTTACACCGCTTCGAAGCGATAAATGAATCGCGGCCGATCAGGTTTCTTGGCAAACCAGGGTCTATCTAAACCTGTTGGGTTCACCTGCAAGTTGAAAAGGTCAGGAAAACTCCAGGCCAAGAAGTGATACAGACACAGAGGCTTCGAAAAGAAACTCATATCCAAAACCTATTGCTATTTTTTGTTCTCCTTTCTCTTGCAAAAATGGTACAAAAGGTTCCCAATTGTACATTTGTTTATTCTCTTGTATTAAAATGGTTAATTCATCCATTTCCGCTAGTTCTTCAATATTCAATCCGCTAAAATGAGATCTCCATATTCTTCCATCTCTGGGCATAGAACAGCTTTGCTGCTGCGATCCTAGACTGCAGTATCTTCTATTGCTGTTCCTTTCCTTGGAAACTGCTTTACTTTACTCTATCAGAACTTTCCTCTTTACTTTACTCTTTAATTTACTCTTGACTTTACTCTTTACTTTACTCCATCAAAAAACTAACTTTCATTTAAAGAATATTCTGAATCACACAATGAATCCGTTTCCATTATTGCTGTTGTTATGGTTTTTCTATAAGTCCATCACACATGAAAGAAAGTCCTTTCTTGAGTTTTATTCTTCCAGCACTCATTTTTTAATCCCTTTATACACTTTAGATATCCTTTCTAGTCTCAGATGCCATCTAAACTCCATTTCATAAAGGTTTTCCTTTCTGATTATAACATAGATGTCAATCCCTTCTGCCACTTTTTCCCTCTTTCGCCAATTCAATATTGGACCTGAAATTCTGGGCCCATTTGACCATGGACTCTTTTTTAACTTCTCCATCTTCCGTCTCTCTTCTTAAGAGTAATTTAGACATTTATATGGGGAGACAGCATGGCGGAGTGGTTTGAGCCTCGGACTATGGCTCTGGAGACCAGGGTTCGAATCCTATGTAAACCCAATGAGTGACTTTGGGCAAGTCACACTCTCTTAGCCTCAGAAGATGGCAACGGCAAACCCACTCCGGAGATACTTGCCAAGAAAACCCCATGATAGCATTGCCATAAGTCAGAAACAACTTGAAGGCACACAACACCACACACACACACACACACTGTGTGTGTGTGTGTGTGTGTGTGTGTGTGTGTGTGTGTGTGTGTGTATATATATATATGGTTTGTAACATCATGACTGATGAAGAAGCCCATGGAGCTTTGAAAGCTTGCAACAAATATATTGTGCATTTCGGTTGGCCAATAAAAGTATCGTTTAAATATTTGGTGTTCAGATAAATAGATAGTGCATAGTAGTAATGAGTAGTAGTAGGTAATGTCAATTTGTTGTGGTCTTTTCTGAGATTATGTGCCATTTGTCATATGTTATTTGATAGTGCTGTGCATCGTTGGACACATGTACATTTACTTTTGTTGGATACATGTACATTATATATCTAATATATGCCCAATAACAGATATGGATCAATAGGTAAGATTCTTACCAATGGATAAATAAATATGAATAGAGAGAGATTATAGACAGAGAACAGAAATGCAGAAGATATAGATCAATAGCAAAGGTTATTCCTGATGGATGGATAAATATATATATATAGAGAGAGAGATTACAGACCGAGAAATACAGATATAGATATAGGTAAAAAGAAAAGATTCTTCCTGACATATAGATATAGATATAGATATAGCAGGGCATGATGAAAAGGAATGAACATCGTCTCTCTCTCTCTCTCTCTCTCTATATATATATATATATATATACACAGTATATACACTCATACACACATATATACATATATATGTATACATATGCACTCACACACATATATGCATTATAATATATTTGATAATAAATATATAACCAATTATCTATATAATAGATACAGATTCTACCTCTCAATCTATTGCCGATATATTACATTTACAGTTATTTGTATATTGATCTGCAACTATCCTGCCTTTTTAACTCTGCCTTCTATCTATTCTTTGTCATAACCTTTCAAACTAGATGTGCATTTGCTTTGTTTTAAAGTGCTTTGCATTGTTTTAAAACTGGAATTCATTCTTTCAAAATTGCAATTTGTTTTAATGTTGTAATTATTTAATTCTATTTTAATGTCTTATACACACACACACACACACACACACACACACACACATTTAATTTACTGTGTCTTTAATATTGGAAGCCTCCTTATGTCACACTTTTGGGGAAAGGGCAGGATACTACTAGTACTACTACTACTACTATGTATTAGGTGTCTATTTTTCTTTACTTGGCGTCCCTTGAGAAGCCTAAATCCAGTTGTTAATCCTACCTAGAGTAGACCTATTGAATCAGTGGGATCTATGGAAGGGTTGGCTTTAGCAAGTCCATACTGATTCAGTGAAACTACTAACCCTGGGATGAAGAATTTAATTCCCATTTATTATCTATATGTATATAAATACACACACACATATTAATGTATATAAACACACACATACATCTATATGTATATAAATAGATGCACACATACACTATATACATATATATATACAGACACACATATATATGCACGCGCACACACACACACATACAAACACACACATATGTATATAAACACACACACACACACACACATATTTGGGTGTTCTCATGTCTGCAAAAAACTAGCCTGACTTTGCTTTTTGTTCCAACCTGTCTTTCAAATAAAGGCATGCCACACATCCCACCCCCTTTCCTTCCTCCTTCTCTTCTCCTTTCTCCTTCGTTTGTTCTTTTCTTTTGTATTAATGTCAATGTTCTTCTTCTTTTTATTTCCTCCTCCTCCTCCTCCTCCTTTTTCTGGTGTGCCTTCCAGGCGTTTCCGAACTTATGGAGACCCTGAAGGATCAGGGCCAGATTTGTTCAGAGGAGGTTTGCCATTGCCATCCTCTGAGGCCGAGAGAGTGTGACTTGCCCAAAGTCACCTACTGGGTTTCCATGGCCGAGCTGGGATTCGAACCCTGGTTTCCAAAGTCCAACACTTTTCCTTTACTCCTCCTCCTCCTCCTCCTCCTCATCATCATCATCATCATCATCATCACCATCTTTTTATTTTCTTCTTCTTCTTCAGCATCACCATCTTTTTATTTTCTGCATCATCATCATCATCATCATCATCATCATCATCATCATCATCTTTTTATTTCCTCCTCCTCCTTCTTTATTCTCTTTTTATTTCCTTCTCCTTTATCTTTTTATTTCCATCATCATCATCATCTTTTTGTTCCCTTCTCCTCCTCCTTCTTCTTCATTCTCTTTTTATCTCCTCCTCCTCCTACTTTCTTCTTCTTCTTCTTCTGTGCCTTTTATTTCCTTCCATCTCTCTTTTGGTGGGGGAAGAGAAACGGAATTCCACATTGGTTTGGTTTTAAGAAGGGACCAGAGCTAGGCCATCCATAGAGGGAGGGCATCTGGGTTTTGTACTGCAGCTCCCAGCATCCCCCAAGAGATCCCCAAATAGTTCCCTCTCTCAGAACTCGATGATGATGATGATGATGATGATGATGATGATGATGATGATGATGATAGTTGCCTCTCCTGGCAGAATCGACCATTACAAGGATTCCACAAACTTTTTGTTGTAGTCTCTTCCCAAGCCATTTCAGACTCATGGCGACCCTAAATCACGGGGTTTTATTGGCAAGATTGGTTCAAAGGGGGTTTGCCATGGCCTTCCTCTGAGGCTGAGAGAGTGTGACTTCTTGAACAAAGTCAATAGACTTTTAAAAACAACAACATTTCCTTTGGATCGCAGGTTCCTTCCTAGTCCAACACCCAAATGACTAGATCACAATAGCTCTCCACAACACACACACACACAAACACCAGATCCAAAAAGGATTTTTAACTCTTTCACAAAGCGCTTTTAAAAAATGTACCATTTCAAAAATATCAATTTAATGCCATGAAAAACAAGGGAGAGCGCTGAGAGAAAAAGCCGCATCCTCTCCTTCTTCCAAAAGGTTTTTATCAGATACTGTATCATCATCATCAATAATAATAATAATAATAATAATAATAATAATAATAATAATAATAATAATAATATCCTGCCTTCCTCCAGGTATAGGGGCTGAAATCAGCTAGTCATTATTATCACTAATAATAATAATATTAATAATAATATCTTGCCTTCCTCCAGGTACAGGAACTTAAGGTCATCATCATCATCATCATCATCACTAATAATAATAATAATAATAATAATAATAATAATAATAATAATATCCTGCCTTTCTCCCAATATAGGAGCTCAAGGCGGCTAAACATCATCATCATCATCATCATCATCATCAATAATAATAATAATAATAATAATATCCTGCCTTCCTCCAGATATAGGAACTTAAGGTGGCTAATCATCATCAATAATAATAATAATAATAATAATAATAATAATAATAATAATAATATCTCACTTTCCTTCTGGTATTGGGGTTCAAGGCGGCTAATCATCATCATCATCAACAACAACAACACCATCAACAACAATAATAATATCCTGCCTTCCTCCAGGTATAGGGACTTAAGGCGGCTAAGCATCATCACCACCATCATCATCAATAATAATAATATCCTGCCTTTCTCCAGATATAGGAACTTAAGGTGGCTAATCATCATCATCAATAATAATAATAATAATAATAATAATAATAATAATATCTCACTTTCCTTCTGGTATTGGGGTTCAAGGCGGCTAATCATCATCACCACCATCATCATCAATAATAATAATAATAATATCCTGCCTTTCTCCAGATATGGGGGCTCAAGGTGGCTATTACCATCATCATCATAATCATCATCATCACTAATAATAATAATAATAATATCCTGCCTTTCTCCAGATGTGGGGGCTCAAGGTGGCTAATTATCACCATCATCATCATAATCATAACTAATAATAATAATAATAATAATAATAATAATAATAATAATAATATCCTGCCTTCTTCCCAGTATAGGGGCTCAAGGCAACTAAACATCATCATCGTCAATAAAAATAAGAATACGAATAATATCCTGTCTTCCTCCCAGTATAGGGACTCAAGGCGGCTAAACATCATCATCATCATCATCATAATCAATAATAATAATAATATCCTGCCTTCCTGCAGGTATAGGGACTTAAGGCAGCTAAGCATCATCAGTCAATGTATTTGGGAAGAAATGTTTCGCACCATTTAGGGCAACATTTGGGAACTGGCCAAGCGATTGAAGGCGTTTGCTTCAAGTCCATGGGGCCAGAGGACTGTGTGGCTCTCCCCACTAGGCTTCCCTACCCCTGCTGTGTTCACCAGGGAAACTCTCCTCCTTTCTGACCCTGGGACCTGTTGGTTGGGTTTAAGGTCTTTCAAGCCCACATTGGTTCTCCTTTGGCTGTTCTGCTTTTGCTGTGGCTTTTTGGGTTGCAAAGGACTAAGGCAACAGAGGGACTGTTACTTCCCTGGACTTGGAAATGATGCTTCTTTTCATTCTTGTTTAAAGGACATTGGCCTTTTTTGCTGCACCATCACACTCCTGGCTCAGAGGCGCATAACCTGGACATTTTGGCCAAGATTTAACCCTCAATGATTTTTCTCCCCAAAGGCATTGCTACTACTACTACTACTACTACTACACACAGACTTTGCTCCTTACAACCTTAAATATTACCCAAGGAATATTTTCCTCCACAATGGAAAAATATTAAGACTTTTGCCCAAGGATTTTGCTCTCAGGGCTTAAGTTCCCTCCCAGGAGTTTTGGTTTTAAAAGCTTGATTTTGATTTTATTTATTTGGTTGTTTGTAGGCCGAAGGTGGCTCATCATCATCATCATCATCATCATCATCATCATCATCATCATCATCATCATGGCAATTTACCAAATAAAGGAATAATTAAATAAAAATATGCATTAATAATTGCAACAAATAAATCATGCAATTTATGCTTTGCAAAAAAAAATAAGATTTAAAAATGGCAATTTATTGTTTGCAAGAAGATATTGCAATTTCTTGTTTCACAAAAACGGTTGTGATTTATTGTTTCACCCCCCC
>NW_024803294.1:0-9612 GCF_019175285.1 Sceloporus undulatus | reverse complement strand
GTACCGGAGGAAAGTAGATCATGAATGTGCACTTCCAATGGGGCAACTTGATACTATCGCCCAAGGAACTATGCACACATCATTCAGGGCATCTCCGGGTGATATTCCTCCCTCAACACCAGGCCCAGCTATCTTTACAGATTTCCAGGAGCAACCATCCACATCGTATTTTGGTGGGAAATGTCAAGGGAATAATTCCCCTGAACTCTTTGATGAACTTCCTCCTGCTTATGCTCCTGATGGTTGTCCTGTCACTCCTACTAGTGAAATTAGAGATGATGACAACACAGTAGAGAACATCAACAGGGATGTTCAGAATGTTGTTGCAGTCACTGATCCCCCAGAAAATGAAGGCTGTATTGGAACCGTGCAATGTGTGAACAATGCAGGAACATCTTCCTTGCAATGCGCAGTTGCACCTGTACCAAAACAAAATAAACCATGCAGTTCAAGTACTGGGAGGGTAATCAAGAAAAAAAAAATATTTTCCCCATAAGGGAAACATATAGAGAAAAGGTTCTGTTTTGAAACCTCAGATATGTTTCAGCATTCTATGTTTACCCTGTTACGTGCCCTTTGTGACCGATAAAGAGGGACTTAAACCATTTCTCCTTGAACCAAATTAAAATTTCGTTTTCATGTTAAGAAAAACGTTTGTATGTCACCATGTGCATATGGATATGTTCTCACATAATGTATATACAGTTTATATAGATGCATGCTTTCTTTACATAATGGAAAACAAGCCACCAGACAGTTTTTTTCAAAAGAAAAAGGATATTTAATCGTGTTTTAAAATGTTAAGTTATATTGTTGATAAAATACAGCTGTGTTCTCAGAAATTGGTCTACCGTCCTTAATATACCTAAACATTTCCACAACAATAGCAATATTATTCAGCAATGGTTTCTAGAACAGCCTTCCTTTTGGTTTTCAAGTTTGGTATTATCCTTAATGTCTTCACAGTGTAACATTGCAATGGTAGGAACCATGATGTATTAATATAAATGTAATATAAACAATCCATTTTTACACCATTGTTTTCCTATATTCCCAAAAAATGATATTTGAAACATCAATATAGCAATTGTATAACACTACAAAATTGATTTACAAAATTTGGGTAAACAATAAAACTAATCTATAACAGTCGGGTATTTATACCCCACAATAATATATACATCACTAGCAGAACCTGATTGGAAAAAAAAGTTAAAAGAAAAAAGAATCTAAACAACCGTAATCCAACATTGCCGTCTGGTAAAGTTATTCACATGTTGTACATGACACGTTGTCAAACACATGTATATCAACATTAATAGATTGATACAAAGGTAAACCAAGAAAAAACATTTTGATCAGATGAATGCTGTTGCCATAACTGAGGTGATGTTATGAAACATCAAATAATGTCAGTTTCTGGTGTTACCGACCCAAAATAATGCTAATTACTGCAGATCTAACAGTTTGACCCTCTTTTTTGTGATTTGTAGAGTGTCCTCTGATGTTATTCGCGAAAGCTGGGAGGACAATTTTTGCAGGTGGTTCAACATCGGGATCAAGCACTTCTCCCCTCGTCTCACAAATATTGTGCAGGATGGCACATGCTGTAACCACAGAGATAAAATTTTCCTCTTTCAGTTAGTCTACCAGAAAGACAACCCCACCTAGATTTCAATCGCGAAAAAGATCTCTCCACCACGCATCTTGCCTTGCAATGGGTGGTGTTATAAGCAAGTTTGTCAGGTGTTAATTCTCCACGATATGGTGTCATGAGCCATTTCCTGATTGGGTAGGCACCATCCCCTATAATCAGTGGTGGAATGGCTACATCGTGGACATGCAGGGTGGGATTTCCGGGCACAAAACAGCCTTCATCCATCACTTGACAGATAGCGGAATTTGTAAATATGTGGCTGTCATGAGATCTCCCACAATTCCCTACTTCTATGTCAATGAACCTCCCACTGTGATCTGTAGTTGCTTGCAGAACAATTGAAAATCCCTGCTTGCGGTTGATGTATTCCTCTCTGCGTCCCAGTGGTGGGCAAACAGAAATATGAGTGCCATCAATAGCTCCTATGCAGTGTGGGAATCCAAGTCTCTGAAATCCATCCATAATCTGAAAAAAGGCAAAGGTATAATAAATTTGGGATATCAAAAAAGTGGGTTAACATATTTCATATCAGATGATGCATTTTTTTATTTTTATTATTTTTTTTTTTTTTTGGTATATGAAACTGGGATCAAAGAGACAAAAGCATAAAAAGGACGATAGAAATTATTATGGTTTATATACCTAGAACACACTGAAGGGGAATCCAGATGTTACTTGTTCACATATCAACTCTTACAAATATATCAAGATACATTTTTTCAGAATTGCAAACCACAACAGCACAGCTGGATAAGAGAGAGGCCAGCAGCAGAGATGCACCTCCGAAGTGCATGCTCCAAGCCTAGGACCACCCCCACAGCACAGCTGGATAAGAGAGAAGCCAGCAGCAGAGATGCACCTTTTAAATCCATGCCCCAAGCCCAGGACCATTAACCCACCCCCATAATTGCAAAGGTAATTGAAAGCCTTTCTTTTTTTCCCACACAAGGAAAAGGCAGGATGTAAACATATCTTAATGGTACTGTATTACATAAGCAAAATCTATATATCTTTAGATATGCATTAATGCATTTGCACCCAGAAGTCTTAGGTTTAAAAGTAATATTGATACACACCATGTGGTAGTTTCCAAGCTGGATAGTTTTCCTCAGCAGCAGCTTCTCCATAGCAAGGCACACCTCGATGGCGATTTCTGCAGCTGTGGATGTTCCAACCTCAAAACGGGAAGCCACCTTCCTATACATCAGAGGGCTTGAGAGCCACCAAATAGTTAGGGCCACTCTCTTCTCCACCGGGATGGGACTCCGGAATACAGATTCCCCACGCTCCAGCTCTGGTCTCAAGATGCTAGCCAGATCAAAAAGGGTTTCTTTAGATATGTGGAAGTTAGAAACCCACATGTCGTTATCCCATCGCTGGAGGACTTCGTCACTCCACCAGTTGGTCCGCTCACTGGGTTGCTGCCCCCACATGGGATGCGAGGCCAGGTCGCCATCCATCCAGACAACTGGATATATCTAGATTGCTGCTGCAGCCATAACTGCAATCTTACTCAGAGCAGCCCCCGGCGCGAAATGAGGACAAGCGATTTTGCAATGCGACTCATTCTTCTCCTTCTCCGCGCTTCTTTCTTTCTCTACCATGCTCACAAGATCAAAAAATGCTTTCACGACGCTATCTTTAACACCCACAAGGAAGTCACCGGACGACTTCTGGGTAAAAACAACCACCGAGTGGCGACGTCATTGGTACACCGCCCACAAGATCTAATACGCATGCGCTATAGCAAACCGTTCTGAGAACGGTTTCAAGAAAAGGAATTGCATGCGGTAAACTGCCGTTCTGATCACGTTCTGATCACGTTTTGTTTGCTAATGCGGTAATATCCGTTCCAGGAACGTTCTCATCACGTGATGATACGGAACGTTATCAGAACGCAGTGCGATAATCTTCCCTGCCTTCAGGGTTGGCACCAGTCAAATTCTTCAGTGTGGACTCAGGCCTCCTATAACCTCAGGAGATCCTCAAATCCCAGAAGATCATCATAATGACAGGCATTTTGCTGCTCTAAAATATTCACTAGTGTCTCTATTAAATCTCAGTAGAGTCATTAAACCCACTTTCCCTTTTAAGATCACTGCATAAACCATTAACCCAGGAAATGCAAGAGGAAGAAAATCAATTAAAAAGGACAAGGTATCCGACAAGCGATACAAGAACAAAGCAGAACACTGAGAGATTTTTGTAACAATTAGCTGTGGAGAAGAGACTAGCTGAAGAAATGATTCTGCCTTTTTTCCCCTCCAGACTTGTACATTAAGCAGTGGCTACATTATTTGTCTTTTTACATTATTTTTGGTATTTCAGTGGGAGCACATTAAAAAAATTGCTTCTGCGACTTTACTGAACAGTTCTTTTGCTCAGCCTTCACTGTAACTATGCTCAGACATTCATAAATGGTAATTGGAGAGGGCACTTGGGGATGCACATCCTGAATTTCACCTCTCCACCCACCCAACCCAGTTCTAAGAGAAACTCTAGAGATGAGGTGCATCTACACTGTAGAAATATTGTAGTTTGACACCATGTTAACTGCTATGGCACCATCTTACAGAATCCTGGGATTTGTAGTTTTGTAAAACACAAGCCAGAGCCAGTGTGGCGTGGTAGTCTGAATGTTGGACTAGAACTCTGGAGACCACGATTCAAATCCTGGCTCAACCATGGAAACCCACTCGCTGATCTTGGGCATGTCACACTCTCTCAGCCTCAGATGATGGTAATGGCAAACAATTGAAGAAACTTGCCAAGAAAGAAACACTCCAGGTTTGTTGTTCATACAATGGAACCACATCTATGTGCATCTCTGCAAGTTCAGGCACCCACATGCACTTCAACAAAGTTAGAATTGATGATGTGAATGTATTCAAAGTGCATTCAAGGCATGCAGTTTTATCCTGGTTTATCCCTGGTCTATTCTCATTGATTATTCACACAGCCAAGAATTCAACTCTTTTAGAAAAACGGGGGGAAACCCCAACATTGTTTATCCCAGGTTAAGTAGGTTTTTTTGGGAGCCTCCCCACCACCACCAAACTTAATCAGAGGCATTTGAAACGTATGTAAACAAGAAAGATTCAAACCAGATTCTACCTTGGTTATTTTCACTGTCTGAATAACCCCTGAGAATATAAAGGAGAAGGCAAATGAGATTCATTTTATCCTGCCCAACAATGAAGTAATCAACATTGTCAAGACTAAAAGCATCAGACATTAATGATGGATGGTGATTCTGTGGTCCCTATCCACAGAACACAAGTGATGTTTTTCTGTAAATGGAGAAAGAAGGTTCAGAAAGAACACACAAACATCCTTTTACATGATGCAGACCTGGACAAAAAGTGGCCACTCTAGATTATGTTAGAAGGGCTGGGTGTTGAGAGATTATGATTGGAATGAAAGGTCTGCTAGAGCCTTTACTCCAGCCACAGCAGAGGTGGTCATCTTAGGATGGTGAGTTTGAAAGAATCAAATTGCAGGCAGAAAAATAGGTTTAGAATCCTCCACAGGATTTATTTATTAAAGAAATGCATTCTTGGATACAAATATCCTGATCCTTCCTAAACCAGGGACGTAGCCAAGGGGGGGTTTCTTGGGGTCTGGACCCCCCCTTCCATTAGAAAAATGAATGGTGCGTGCTGCTGCGCCGCCACGCCCAAGCCCCATTATAATGGTGGCACTTAGTCTGGACCCCCCCCCCTTCCTAAAATCCTGGCTACGTCCCTGCCTAAACTAATCTAAAAGAGAAAGGGATGGGAGGGAGACATGCTGTGGCATGTCGTCCCTTATCAAAGAGCTGGTGGGGAGAGGGCAGAGGGCTCAGCAAAAGCTGGATACTCTTTCTTTTACAACAGAGAGCAGTCACTCAGTTAACTCTAAATGAACCAGATAATGTTGTCTTCTCATAATGCTATTGGGATAGGTAGCTGACAGAGGAAGCAAAAGCCTGACTTGGGCAAGATAGCTGCAAGGACAAATGCTGACATTGTTATTTCTTCCAACACATTTGCGAGCATTTGATATGCATACTGGCCTGCTGTCACTATACTCAGATCACCCTTGATGGACTGCATAGTCTTGCTCATAAGTATTCCATCGACTTTAAGCATTCTTAAAATATCCATAGCATAAATATCTACTCTTGGACACTTGGTTTATATGTTTAGTGCTAGCTATTATTGGTAGACAATACATAAATAATTTTTGTCCTTGTTTTGACATAACCCTTGAAGTGTGAACCAGTGCTGGTATTTTTATGTTGTTTCTTGTTTCTTGTTGTTGTTGATGTTGTGTTTCTTCAAGTTGTTTCCAACTTATGGCAACCCCAAGGCAAACCTATCATAGGATTTTCTTTGCAAGAGTTGTTCAGACTTGCCCAAGGTCATCCAGTGGGTTTCATGGCTGAGTTGGGAATGGAACCCTGGTCTCCAGATTCATAGTCCAATACTCAAACCACTACCCTATACTCCCTCCCAAAAACCTGTGCTGAAATGTTGTGATGTGCAATCAAGGATGCCATTTTTGAGAACAAATTTTATCATCTAACTGTAGGAATACAGTACAGGGAATTTTTATAGTTAATTCTCAGAATCCTATATGACCTGTTATGTTACATAACTTTACACATACCTAGCTACATAGCAGAAGCAGTAAGAAATTCCTTTGCTGAATTGTGAAGATGCATAATGGGTTGTCTACAAGAGTGCCCAATGAGCGTTGTTGTCCAGTGTGCATCAAGAATCATGTGATGCACATCAGGACCAATTCAACGTGCACTGGAATCAATGCACACTAGTCCCATAATGCATCAGGCACCAACATGCATCAGGTACTTGGCTGGCCCTGCTATGTAGTAATGCAATAGCAGCCCTCTGCTGGATATAGGGGAAATTTCTTGTACTGCAAAAATTAAACTTCTCCAAGCTCTCACTTCATATTGGAAGAAGCCCCAAACTGCCCTAGTAGACCTTATTTCTACCCATAACACATGTGTACCAGCATTTCACCAATGAAAAATGAGACACGTGGCCAAGCTACATCAGAGGACAAAACAGATTCTGAGACCAATAACCTGAGAACCAATTCAGGCTGTAACTACTGAGAAATACTGTCAACAGTTCTCTACCCAGTGACATGCTGTGTGTGTATGTGTGTCAAGTGATTTATGGGGCACTTGCCATTTTTAGCAAGGTAATTCAATTTCCTTTCACCAATGAAGTGTCAACCCTGGGGATGGAGGAAATATAAAACAGAACTTATTTATCCACAATATGTGACACAGAACTTTTCAATTTGCCTTTAAAGATGAGACAGGATTGGGAGGGGTCTTTTTGCCCTTTGGATAATTTGAAGAAGGGTGACTATACACTGAAATGTTTTTAAAAAAACAGCAAAAACAAAATACCCACCTTCTCCTTATCTAGAGTAAATGGAATGAACTATTTACTTTATCCATTTTAATTGGCTATGGCTTACAATGGAGAAAATTAAATTATGTTGATAGATATTTGCATATGAGGAAATGAAACTTTCTGAACAATGAGATGCTGGTGTAGCATACTTAATAGCACTCTCTTAAATTATGGAAGGAAAATATGAACTAAGATTAAGAATATTGTGGGAGGAAAGATTTGTCTTTATTGAACAAAATGATAATCATTCATATTATTAGCAGACTTAGACAATTATGTGCCTATAGGCTGGTAGTAAAACAGATTTACCCCAAAAGTACATTAGTGGTTTTTACTATTCTTTAGCTAAGAAGAACTACAGATGCATTGTAAATTCAAAGAAAAAGAAAATTTGAAATTGTTCAAACTTTGTAGAGTAACACATTGTCTGGAAACTTTAGAGTGACACTGAAGGCCAAAGATTACCCATTCCTTCCAGGATTCAGTACAAACTTCTTGTTTAGACATTTAAAACCTTAAACAACCTAACTTCCCTCTCTCTTTCAACCCTTACATACATTTACTGTCCTGCTCAGGATTTGCATTCTATGAATTTTAGGCTTCTTCCCCAACCATTCTATTATGATGAATGTGAATTGAGTAAGCTATTATCAAAATAATATTAAAATATGAACCTAAGAAATTTGTGCCTGGTCTTGTGGAAATATTTAAGACTAACACATTTATTTTGCCATAATTTTTATGTAACTTTATTTCATCATCTGATATGACAAAATAGACTCTGGGGCCATTCAGACTACAAAAAAACCTGGGTTTGAAAGCGATTCTTGCACATGAAGTTCATATTGGATCTGAATCCATCACAATCCATGTCGGGGCTTGCACAAGGAAATGCCCCTTACCCCGGGGTATCCAGATTCGGGCTAAAATCCGTCTTTTCCCAAAAGGCTCGGGTTGCACGAAATTTGAATTTGCCCTCGATCATGATCGGGGCAAATTAGGGAGGGATTAGGGGCAGGGGGCAGGCAGAAGCCAGAGCATTCCCTCCCATCATCAGAAGGGAGGGGGGAGGAGGAGGAGGAGGAGGAGAAAGGGGCTGTGGGAGGAAGGGAGCCATGGAGGGGATCCTAAAACGGAGCAGGAGGAGGAGGAGGATGAAGGAGTTGGGGGAAAGGGTCAGTGGGCATCCCCGAGGAAGGAGAGGGTCTGAAAGAAGGAGGAGGAGGATTTCCAGGGGGAATTGGGTTGCGGGGCTATGCTGGGGCATGTAGGGAAATCAGGCTGCTTATTGTCAGAGGGAGGTGGGGGTGGTGGAGAAAGCTCAAAGGGAAGTGAGGGTCGGAAGGAAGGAGGATTGCCCAGGGAAGTAGGGCTGTGGGTCCAAGCTGTGGGATGTAGGGAAACCAGCCTCTTTTGACAATTTATGTGCATTATTTTTTGGGTGCTTGCTTGTTCTACTTTCCTGTTGCTCCTGGATTATTCTTATTCTTATTCTTATTCTTATTTGTGTTATATGTGATGTGATTTGTTTGATATTCGATGTTTTTAATCTGTTTTTTCTTTTCTATATGGTAATTTTATCTACAGTGGTACCCCGGGTTACGAAATTAATTCGTTCCGCTGCCGCTTTCGTAACCCAAAAGGCTTTCGCAAGCCGAAAAGCCATAGGCGCTAATGGGGAAAAGCCGCGATTTCATGCGAAAAAGCGCCGAAAAGCACCAAATTTTTTTTCGTAACCCGAAATAACCTTCGTAACCCGGAACAGTTTTTTTCAATGGATTTTTTTCGTAACCTGGAAATTTCGTAAGGCGGCACATTCGTATCCCGGGGTACCACTGTATTCCTCTTTTAAATGTTATTATCTTAGAATGTACGCCTTGGGCAGGCTTTTATTTACTCCTAATTTTACCGACTTTGTACAGCGCTGTGTATAATTACAGCGCTATAGAAATAAAGTTTCATAATAATAATAATAATAATAATAATAATGAGGATGCTACAGGAATGCCTGCGCTGCATTTCCATTCTATTCCCAATTCATTCCATGGGTCTACTTTAGTTGGAACTGACAGGTCACACTCTCTCAGCCTCACTGGAAGGCAATGGCAAAGCTCCTCTAGCAGGAGGAAAAGGGTCAGGTCAGGGCAGGTAAAAGGCAGGGCACGAATGGAGCCCACATCAAGCACCCACCCCTTTTCATATTTTTTTAAAATTATTTTTGAACAAATATGCGCATGATTTGTTTTCTTGAGGTAGATAGAACAGCGCTAGCAGTTTGTGCACTTTCACTTTCATCTGCTCGCTTCCAGCAAAGGGGAATGTAAGTCTAGCCTTGCAAAAGGCTAGACTTACAATCAATGTTACATTTTTTGCTCTTAATGATACATGCTTTTGCTACTGAATTCAGAGGCAGCCCTGAATTCACCAGGAGCCCTGGTGGCGCAGTGGTTAAATGCCTGTACTGCAGCCATTCACTCAAAACCACAAGGTTGAGAGTTCAAGACTAGCAAAAGGGCCCAAGCT
>NW_024803293.1:0-9621 GCF_019175285.1 Sceloporus undulatus | reverse complement strand
GGAGCCCTTTAGCGCAGAGCGAAGGGAGGCCGAGGGGAAGGAGGCTGGAAGGAGGAGACACGCACATGCACGCTGTCTCCTCCCAAGCGCCATTTTCTGGCTTCCCGCTGTCTCTGTGAGACAGCGGGAGGCCCGAAAATGGCAGGGAGGAGGCAGAACGGGCACGTGCCTGTTCCACCTTCTCCCTCGCCCCGTGCCTGGAGAAATGGCGTTGCGTGGCACACGTGCCATAGGTTCGCCATCACAAATATAGCATTTTGTAAAAATTCTCTTTAACAGAAATGCTGTCTGAAAATTTTAAATCTTGACTCCATGTTCTTTGCCAACTGTCTAATGTAATTGAATATCCAATATTTTGAGACCACTTTACACATGCTTCTTTAACTATTTCTGTTTCTGTTTCTCTTTTGAGTAGAATTTTATATAGTTTGGCTATAGTGGACTCTGTTGACAATAATATTTTCTTATCTAATTCATTTTCTTTTTCTGCAATGCCATTCATTCTTAAATCATTATTCATCCTAACCTTCAATTGATAGTATGTGAACCAATTTATATTGAAACCTTTTTCTTTTAGTTGTTCAATGGATAAAATTTGCGGGTTCCCTCTTTTCCAATCAATCATTTCTTTATATCGGATTCCTGTAAGTACTGTTTCCTTCCATCCATACCTCCATGCTTCTTGAGGTGAAAGCCAGCTTGGTAGAATCTCATAAAATTTCTTTTTAATTTTCTTCCATACAATGTACAAGGAGCTTCTCACCACATGGTCTAGAAATTCTTTATGTATCTCTGCTCTATCATAACACAGATATCCATGCCACCCATATCTCTGGTTAAATCCCTCTATTTTCAAGATATCAGGCTCTTCAAGAGTAATCCACTTTTTTATCCATACCAACCCGCATGCATAACAATACATCTTCAAATCAGGAACTCCCAAGCCACCATTTTCTTTTAAATCTTTCATTACAATTCTCTTAATCCTCGTTGTTTTATTTCCCCAGATAAATCTAAATATTTCTTTTTCCCACAGGATAAAAGGTTTATCATTCTTTAGGATAGGTAAGTTCTGAAAAAGGAACATAAATTGAAGTAGTATGTTCATTTTAATTGATGCAATTCAACCAAAAAAAGAGAGATTTAATTTAGTCTATCTATTCAATTCGGTTTTCACTTTTTTCCACACCGGTAAGTAATTATTATCAAACAATTCTGAATTTTTTGTACAGAGGGTTATTCCCAAATATTTTACTTTTTTGTTGACCTGTAATCCAGACCTTATCTGAAATATATTTACTTCATTCCTGGTTAAATTCATCGTCAGTGTTTTAGTTTTCTCTTTATTAATCTTGAATCCAGCAAATTTTCCAAATTCGTTAATTATGTTCAGTACATTTGTAATATTTTCTACCGGATTTTCTAATATTAATGCGAGGTCATCTGCATGGGATTGAATTTTGTATGATGTATTTTTTATTTGGGTACCGGGTATTGTTATCTCATTTTTAATCCGGTCTAGCAAAACTTCTAACGATAAAATAAAGATTAAAGGGGAAAGAGGGTGTCACTTATCCTATATCTATGCATTTCATTTTTCCGCCCTAAGTGCTATACCTTACATTTCTCCGTGTTGAAAATTCATTTTGTTAGCTTTGGCCCAGCTTTCTAATCTATTAAGGTCATTTTGAATTTTGATCCTGGCCTCTGGTATATTAGCTACTCCTCCTAATTTCGTGTCATCTGCAAATTTGATAAGTATGCCCTCAATTCTGTCATCCAAGTCATTGATAAAGATGTTGAATAGCACTGGGCCCAGGACAGAACCCTGTGGGACCCTGTAACAAACCTCCTTTCTTACGTGGCAGGCTCTTTGGACTCTTATTCTCCCACCCCGCTGCCACCAAATTATGGAATGATTCTCCACCACCGCACAAGGCTTTCCCTCTTTTTATCCAACACCCCTGTGGATTTTTAATGGTCAGTAGCGTGGATGGCTTTCAAAAACCAGGCCAAGTGGATAGAAAAATAAGAATAAATGTTTATTTTGAAACAGAATAAGCAAAGGTAACTTTGGCAGGAAGTTGTTACTATGGTCGGTTACAGACCGGCGTTTTAGTGCATGACGAGCATGCACTAGGATTACAAAAGGGCGGTGCTTCTGCACCACCCTAACCCTAGTGCGTGCTTGTCACGCACTAAACAGCGGCGGCCCTTCCATATGGCCGCCGCCGTTAGGACGTCACGGCCGCGCCGCCTCTACACGGGGCGGCGCGGACATGACGCCCTCAATCCGCGGCAGGGCGCCTAGGGCGCCCTTTCCGCGGACCAGGAAGGAGCTCTGTTTCGGAGCTCGTTCCTGGTCCGCGGCGCCGCTTTGCTTCACTGGGCGCAGCCTTCAGACTGCTGCGCCCAGCGAGCAAGGGAGAAAGGGGCCAAGCGGCCCCTTTCTCCCCCTCCCCGCCGACGCGGGGTGTCCTTGGGGCTTGAAGCCCCAAGGATACCCCTTTTCAGGCTGCGGGAAAGCGGCGTTTTGCTGCTTCCCCGCAGCCTGAAAAGCGGCGGATCGGGGCCTCAGCGGCTGCCGGTGTAGCCACTGAAGCCCCGATACTCCGGGGAAAGGGGCGGGTCCAGACCGCCCCAAATGGGCGGTCTATAACCCGCCTAAGTCTTCTTTTGGTTACAAATATACAGGTCTAGTTTTTACTTTCAAATAATAACTCAGCCACACAGGCTCTAATCTCCCTCAAGAAATTATGTAACCCAAACCCCTCTTCTTGAGTCTGGCTACACTGAGTTTCTTTTCTCTAGACTCTCCAAAACTAATATTGTCCCTCTCTGGACAAAGCAGTTCTTTAACTAAATATTCCCTCAGGAACTATCAGAACTCAGTCCTCTCTTGGACTTTATTGTTCCCTCTCTCTATAATCCTAACTATCTTCTTAACTCCACTCTAGCTCCACCCCTCAGGATTCCAAACCCCCCAACTGAAGATAATAATAATAATAATAATAATAATAATAATAATAATAATAATAATAATGCTTTTATTTATATACTGCTTTGCCTCCAGATCAAAGCGGTGTACATATGATAAAACTCTGTGACATATGTCAAATGCAATATTAAAAACAGATTAAAAACAGTTATAAACAATTCAACTTTTAAGAACAGTACAGTTAAAAATAGCCAGGATATCAATTATAGGTAGTCGTCTTAATCTAGTTGGGGAATACTTTCTCTAAAGAGAATCGGGAGGATATGCTAACTGGAAGAGATAGGTTTTCGAAGCCTTTTTGAAGGCTTCCAATGTGCAACTAAGTCGAATCTCCTCCGGAAGTGCATTCCAGTGAGTTGGAGCAGTCATTGTATAGGCTCTTTGGTGAGTCCTAGAATCATAGAAATCATAGAATCATAGAGTTGGAAGAGACCGCAAGGGCCATCCAGTCCAACCCCCTGCCATGCAGGAAATCCAGATCAAAGCATCGTCGACAGATGGCCATCCAGCCTCTGTTTGAAGACCTCCAAGGAGGGAGACTCCACTACACTCCGAGGAAGTGTGTTCCACTGTGGAACAGCCCTTACTGTCAGGAAATTCCTCCTAATGTTGAGGTGGAATCTCTTTTCCTGTAGCTTGCATCCATTGCTCCGGGTCCTAGTCTCTGGAGCAGCAGAAAACAAGTTTGCTCCCTCCTCAATATGACATCCCTTCAAGTATTTAAATAGGGCTATCATATCACCTCTTAACCTTCTCTTCTCCAGGCTAAACATCCCCAGCTCCCTGAGTCGTTCCTCATAGGGCAAGGTTTCCAGACCTTTCACCATTTTAGTCGCCCTCCTTTGGACACGCTCCAGTTTCTCAATGTCCTTTTTGAATTGTGGCGCCCAGAACTGGACACAATATTCCAGGTGGGGCCTGACCAGAGCAGAATATAGTGGCACTTTTACTTCCCTGGATCTAGATACGATACTTCTATTGATGCAGCCTAAAATCGCATTGGCCTTGTTAGCTGCCGCATCACACTGTTGACTCATGTTCAACTTGTGGTCTACTTGGACTCCTAGATCCCTTTCACATGTTGTCTCCTTAAGCCAGGTGTCTCCCATCCTATATCTGTGCATTTCATTTTTTCGCCCTAAGTGCAGTACCTTACATTTCTCCCTGTTGAAGTTCATTCTGTTAGCTCTGGCCCAGCTTTCTAGTCTATTCAGGTCATTTTGAATTTTGATCCTGTCCTCTGGAGTATTAGCTATTCCTCCTACTTTAGTGTCATCTGCAAATTTGATAAGTATTCCCCCAATTTTTTCCTCCAAGTCATTGATAAAGATGTTGAATAGCACTGGGCCCAGGACAGAGCCCTGTGGGACCCCACTGGTTACTTCTCTCCAGGATGAAAAGGTGCCATTGTTGAGCACCCTTTGGGTTCGGCCGGTCAACCAATTACAAATCCACTTAACAGTTGCCTTGTCCAGCCCACATTTTACAAGCTTGTTTGTGAGAATGTCATGGGGAACCCTGTCAAAGGCCTTACTGAAATCAAGATATACTATATCCACAGCATTCCCTTCATCTACCAAGCTGGTAATTTTATCAAAGAAAGAGATTAGATTTGTCTGGCATGACTTGTTTCTCTGAAACCCATGTTGACTTTTTGTGATTATGGCATTGGCTTCTAGATGTTCACAGACTCTCTGTTTAATGATCTGCTCCAGAATCTTTCCTAGTACTGATGTCAGACTAACTGGACGATAATTGTTGGGATCCTCTTTTTTCCCCTTTTTGAAGATGGGGACAACGTTTGCCCTCCGCCAGTCGGCTGGGATTTCTCCTGTTTTCCAGGAGTTTTCAAAGATTATTGCCAATGGCTCCGATATTACATTAGCCAGTTCTTTTAATACCCTTGGATGTAGCTCATCTGGTCCTGGAGACTTAAATTCATTTAGGTTAAACAGGTACTGTATTCCTGTACTATCTCTTTACTTATTTTGTGCTGAAATTCCCCTATTCTGTCCTCTGCTCCATTATCCTCAGGTTGAGCACCCTTTGCCTTTTCTGAGAAGACTGAGGCAAAGAAGGTGTTGAGTAATTCTGCCTTTTCTCTGTCTTCTGTTAGCATTTTGCCATCTTCTCCACGCAGTGGCCCTACCGTTTCCTTCTTCTTCCTTTTGCTGCGGACATATCCAAAAAAGCCCTTTTTGTTGTTCTTAACCTCTCTAGCAAGCCTGAGTTCATTCTGTGCTTTGGCTTTTCTGACCTTATCTCTACACTTGCTAGCTATTTGTTTGAATTCCTCTTTGGTGATTTCCTCATTTTTCCATTTCTTATACATGTTCCGTTTAAAATTTAGCTGAGCTGAAAGTTCCTTTGTCATCCATCCTGGGTTCTTGCGACATCTCCCATTTTTCTTTCTCACTGGAACTGTTTTAATTTGTGCCTTCAGTATCTCCCTTTTGAGAAACTCCCATCCATCTTGAACTCCCTTCTCTTTTAGTATTCCTGACCATGGGATCGCACCCAGTTTACTGAAATCCGCTCTCCTAAAGTCTAGAATGCGTGTCTGACTCTGCCTGGCTTCTCCTTTCCATTGTATAACAAACTCCAGGAGAACATGGTCACTTTCACCTAAGGATCCCACCACTTGCACTTCATTAACCAAGTCATCCTTGGTTAGGATCAGATCTAAAATAGCTGATCCCCTTGTTGCCTCTTCCACCTTTTGGACCATGAAATTGTCTCCGAGGCAAGTGAGGAATTTACTAGACCTTGAGGATCTGGCTGAGTTTGACTTCCAACAAATATCAGGGTAGTTGAAGTCACCCATCACTACTACATCTCTCCTTTCTGAGTGTGTGGTCATCTGTTCTAGAAAGGCATCATCCAATTCCTCTGTCTGACTTGGGGGTCTGTAGTAGACTCCCACCATAACATCCTTGTTGTTTCCCTGCCCTTTAATTTTTATCCAGATGCTCTCCACCTGGCTTCCAGGATTGTTGTCCTGGATCTCTTCACTGGTGTAAATATCTCTGACATATAGGGCTATTCCTCCTCCTTTCCTGTTTGGCCTGTTTCTCTTGAAAAGGTTATACCCCTCTATTTCCACATTCCAATCATGAGACTCATCCCACCAGGTTTCAGTGATGCCTATTATATCGTATTTGCTTTGTTGTACCAGGAGTTGAAGTTCATCATGCTTATTTCCCATGCTCTGTGCATTAGTGTAGAGGCATCTAAGACCATGTGTTCCCTTTACTTGCTGCTTGTGCAAGTTCTTTTGCCTCCCACTGTTGGGTCCTTGCACTGTTTGTCTTGTTCCCTCTCTGTCAGTTTGACTATCTTCTCCAGTCTTTTTGCCTTCCAGAATACTGTCTCCCTCCCCCACATAACTCAGTTTAAAGCCCTCCTGATCAAATTCTTGAGGCTATTGGCAAAAATGTTTTTGCCAACTGGCGTGAGATGCAACCCATCCCTTGCCAGAAGTCCCTCCTCATGGAACCGCAACCCATGGTCCAAGAATCCAAATCGTTCTTGGCGGCACCATCTACGGAGCCAGTTATTTACATCCACTATTTTCTTCTCCCTTCCTGGACCATGCCCTTCGACTGGCAGAAGAGAGGAGATGACAACCTGTGCATCCACCTCTTTCAACTTCCTACCCAAAGCCTCATAATCCCTTATGATATTCTGAAGGCTATGCCTTGCAGTATCATTGGTTCCCACATGAACCAAAAGAATCGAGTCGTTACCAATCTCACCTTAGGGTGTTCAAGTAAAAATTTCCCCATTGTTCTGAGAGTGCGAGGCGGATTATGTAGGGAGAGGCGCTCCCTCAAGTAACTCGGGCCCAAGCCATGTAGGGCTTTATAGGTAATAACCAACACTTTGTATTGGGCCCGGAAGCGAATTGGCAGCCAGTGAAGAGATTTTAATACGGGTGTTATATGGTCTGACCTTGAGGTTCCCGTGACCAATCTCGCTGCAGCGTTTTGAACTAATTGAAGCTTCCGAACTTGGTACAAAGGTAGCCCCATGTAGAGCGCATTACAGAAATCCAAGCGAGAGGTTACCAGTGCATGTACTACTGTTTCTAGGTCCTTTTGGTCCAGACAGGGATGCAGTTGGCGAATCAGCCGAAGCTGGTACCAAGCACTCCTGGCCATTGCATCCACTTGAGATGATAACTGTAGAGATGAATCCAGGAGTACTCCCAAACTGCGAACTTTGTGCTTTGGGGGAAGTGTGACCCCGTCCAGAACTGGATGGCAAATTTCCCTGCCCGGACTTGGGATGCCTATCACGAGTACCTCTGTTTTCTCTGGATTCAGCTTGAGTTTGTTTCCCCTCATCCAGCCCATTACTGACCCCAGGCAGGCATCTAGAGGAGAGGTGCTATCCTTAGTCACTGTATCGGTCGGAGACATGGAGAGATAGATCTGGGTGTCATCAGCGAGCTGATAACACCATGCTCCATGGTTCTGGATGATCTCTCCCAGCGGCTTCATGTAAATCTTAAACAGCATGGGGGACAGAATGGCGCCCTGAGGGACGCTAGATGTCAGCTCTCTTTTACGAGAGTAACTGTCCCCCAGCCTCACCATCTGGAATCTTCCTGAGAAGTAGGACCGGAACCACTGGTGCGCAGTGCCCCAATACCCAATTCTCTCAGGCGATCCAGAAGGATACCATGGTCAATGGTATCGAAGGCCGCTGAGATGTCCAAGAGCACCAACAAGGTCACACTTCCCCTGTCGATGCCCAGACAGAGATCATCGACTAAGGCGACCATGGCAGTCTCAACTCCGTGGCCCGCCCTGAAGCTAGTTTGAAATGGGTCGAGATAATCAGTTTCATCCAAGACAGCTTGGAGCTGAAAGGCGACTGCCCTCTCAATCACCTTGCCCAAGAATGGTAATAGGGAGACCAGTCTGTAATTACACATTAACAGGGGATCAAGGGAGGGTTTCTTCAAAAGAGGTTTTACTATTGCCTATTTTAAGGCTGATGGAAATATACCCTCCCGAAGAGATGTGTTTATTATGAGATGTAATGCGGTTCTTTGGCATCTCCTCCCTGAACGGTCAACCAGAAGGGCAAGGGTCGAGAGGGCATGTCGTCCTTTTCACGCAGCCAAGGAGCTTGTCCATGTCCTCGGTATTCACAAACTAAAAAACTATCCAGAATAACCTTGTTTCCAGAGTCACTGGATGCCTCTGTTATAGGTTCTGTCAGAAAACCAGCGTCAAGATCAGCCCTTATCTGAGTGATTTAACAGCAAAAAAGTCATTAAAGGCGTCACAGCAGGCTCTCAATGGCTCTAATAAAGGGTTCAGGGTGGCCGGGGGTTGGATTAATTCCCTAACCACCCTGAACAGCTCTGCTGGATGAGACTCTGCTAATGCAATCCGTGCAGCACAGAACGAGTTCTTAGCTGCATCGATTGCCACTCCGTAGGAACGTAACATGTTCTCATGGAGTGTCTTGTCAGATAAGTTCTGATGTTTCCGCCAGTGGCGCTCTAGTCGTTGCGCAGCCCACTTCATCTGGCGAAGATCTTTAGTATACCAGGGTCTTTTATTGGGAGCGGGCTGGTAAGGACACTCGGGAGCGATACTGTCCATTGCCCCGGTAAGGTTCGTATTCCAATTGTTAACCAGGATTTCGACAGCGTCACCATCATTCTCAAACATAACACCTTCTAGGGCTTCTTGGAATCAGCCTTCGAGGGCGGACCATTGTAATAGGTCCTCCACCCCCAAGGGGTTTTTTGGATCGTGGCTTTCAGTCCTACCTAGACCAGAGAATGGTCCATCCATGACAAGGGGGAAATAGCGTTTATTTCCACCCATGGATATTCTCGGTCCGTACTGAAGACTACATCGAGCATGTTACCAGCAGAATGTGTTGGACCTGAGACCAATTGGGACAGGCCCATGGCTGTCATGGATTCCATGAACAACCTAGCCACACCTGTTAGAGCTGATGAGCCGGCCTCGAAGGGGATGTTGAGGTCCCCCAAGACAAGGAGCCTAGGGGACTCCAACACCAGCTCCGAGACCAGCTGTGTCAGCTCAGCCAGGGAGTCTGTTAGGTGACAGGGTGGACGGTAAACCAACAGAATCCCCAGACTGTCCTTGGCCTTCAGAGTCAGGTAAATACACTCGATATGTCTCAGTTCTAAACTGTCCTAGTTCCAACTGACTCCCAACTGTCAGCTCGGAATCTTTTTAAAATTCCCAGCGCACATTCTATTGGCTGGTCCTCAGCTGCCTTCTGATTGGTCAGCCGGGTGTTCTGTGCACCACAGGCCCCACTAGTCACTTCTCTCCAGGATGAAAAAGAGCTATTGTTGAGCACTGTTTGGGTTCAGCCAGTCAACCAATTACAAATCCATGTAACAGTTACGTTGTCTAGCCCACATTTCACTAGCTTGTTTGCAAGAATGTCATGGGGAACCCTGTCAAAAACCTAACTGAAATCTGCTATATCCACAGCATTCCCTTCATCCACCAAGCTGGTAATTTTATCAAAAAAAGAGATAAGGTTTGTCTGGCATGACTTCTTTCTCTGAAACCCATGTTGACTTTTTGTGATTATGGCATTGCTCTCTAAATGTTCACAGACTC
>NW_024803292.1:0-7500 GCF_019175285.1 Sceloporus undulatus | reverse complement strand
GGGAGAAATTACTCTGGTTGTGTTGCGCTCTCATCCTCGTTACAGTGGTGTGGTGGAGAGTCCGGAGGAAAACCAAGAGGAGGTGGAACACGCGGAGGATCACGCCACATTATAAAATAATTAAGCCACATGCTTTGATAGTCCATGCGTAAGTGGGCCCGCGTGATGGTTCCTGCCATGGCATCCAAACGCCTGTCTGCTGCATATTGGAACAACATAGATAAGTTTAAATCTATGTAAATTTAACATAAATAATTTTATGTGTGTACATATGTATGTATGTATGTGTGTGTGTGTGTATATATAAATAAAATCAAAAATATATGATGAACACCACAATTATACCTACCTCCCTTCAGATCTTCCTTCAGCTGTCTATTCTCGGCCTCAAGCTGTATGTTCTTGGCCTCCTGCTGTCTTTTCTCGACCTCTAGCTGTGATACACGAGCATCTAAAGAATGTAAATGTTCCTCCAGTCGGGCAACACGGTCATCCAAGGGAATACGATGATGTGCAGCACCAGCTGTACCTGGACCTTCTGGGAATATATCCAGTGATACTGGTGATGGTGCTGCTGCATCAGATGAAGATAATGATGGCTCTGGTACATGTTCTGGTGATAAAGCTGTTTGGCCAGTAAGGGAAGAATCCGACTCCCCAGAATATGGAACGAGGGCCAATGGGAACCTGGGATTACTTGATGCAGACACAGAGCAGTCAGCAGGTTCATCTTCTTCAACCTCACCTGAAAAATATAACATCATATCATGCATTTACACATGTTTATATGTATCTACGTATATATATGTGTGTGTGTGTAAATTTCCCTGTCTCTATATGTATCAATCCATCAATCTATCTATCTATCTATTTATATATATTCTATTCTTAATTTTAATAGAACATAATAATTATAGAGCTCATTTTACTATAATTTAATGGTTTTTTTCATTTTCATGTGTATATCAATATCCACATATAACTGTTTATATATGAATATATATATATATATATATATATATATATATATAATATTAAAATATATGGAATCACATTTATCTATCTATCTATCTATCTATCTATCTATCTATCTATCTATCTATCTATCTATGTTTATATATGTTTATAGATACATTCACACACACAATCTAAACATCTTCATTGTATAAAAAATTAAAATTACCTTCCTGCGGATGAGGAGGACTGACATGTTGCTGGCATGGAAACCCTTGCATGGGTCTTCTTGCGCGTCTCCCACGGCGAGCTGGAAACATTTGTAATATAACAATAATTGGTTCTTTATATGGTTAATAATAAAATTGTTATTATTATTTATTGATTGCTTTTATAAATATAATAACTTACCTGCTACTGCAAAAAGGTCTTGTGATGGGGCTCCGGCCATCATCCACAGATGCCACATTTCTTCAAAGTAAGAAGGTTTTTGGTGTTCTTCAGGAGATTCTCCATGTAGGGCCATTGCCCTGTAGAAACTTGTTCTCATTACCTTTACTTTTGAAGATACCTGAGTAGTAGTTTTATTATATCCCCTACTGCACATCTTCTTGGAAATTCTTCTATAAATAGCCCTATTGGGCAAAGAAGATGACCCCATTATAACTTCCAGGCCATCAGTTTGTTCCATTAATTGGAAAAGAAGGTTCACCTCTTCATCAGTCCACAGACACCATTGTCTTGGCATTTTTGCAGCAGTAATTATGAAAATATTGCTGCTTTACTAAATGGGAAGCTACTCCTTCCCCCCAAAAAAACTTTAACAGTGATGCAGCAAAAATAAATACTTAAAATGATCCTCACAAGGATATTAAATTTCCTTTCTCTAATATTAATATCAAAACAGCAGGTAATCCAGAAAAGTACTAATACAAATGATGTAGTAACATGTAACATGAAATATAAAAGTACTGTACTGGGGACAATGTTTCCTTTGCAAAAACAAAAAAGTTTCCTCCGCACGTGCTATGGCCCCAGTAGTGGCTTCCGTCTCTATTGCCTCCCTTCAACACGTAACAGGAACTATAGGTGGCGCTGTATGTTATTAATGCGCATGCGCTACAGTTTGCCTTCGGTAGCAAGAGAAAGGGGATAAATACTTACCTTTCCCGTCATTTCTATAGTTACATATATAGTTACATTCCACTTTCCTTGCTTTACTTGCTGTGGTAATAGCGCTCTCTCTCTCTCTCTCGCTACATAGATAGATAGATAGATAGATAGATAGATAGATAGATAGATAGCTATACACTTCAGTATCTTTTCTGAAAATAAATTACACTTGTGCGTTGAAAGCAGCTACATTCAAGAGCGTCAAACTTGTAGCTTTCACTCCATTTCTGTATCTGGAGTTAGGGGCTTACCTCATGATAAATAATTCATCCCTAAAAGTATTAAATAATATGTTGGGAACATTTTAAAATTATTTTTAATTAATATATGATTGATTTATTTATAAGCATACTATTATGTTTTTAGCTAAGCAAAATCTATAATAACATATACATGTTTGTGTTTTTGTTAATGTTATGTCTGTAGCCATATATATATAAGGGTTTACTATTATAGCACTATTCCCTTACATTAATGGTTTCATTATAACTCCTGTAGGCACCAAATTTTTTATTTAAACATATAAATAATTATGAATAAATGTTATAAGTATGAATAAATATAAATTAGGAAAAAATAAAAATGTAATAAGTATATAAATTATTTATAACAGTACAATTTAATTATATTGATTCAACCATATCCTTTTTTTTTTGTCCTAGACAACTGTGTCCTTGAATTGAATAATTTATTCGACAAATCTATTACGGTCTACATTTTTTTAAAACAAAAGGAAAAAATGTCCCAAAGTAGCTCACAAAAAAAATTCAGAATCTATAAAACAGGCCAGAGGTATTCTTTGGCAACATGCAGAAATATTGGACCTTTTATGTTTTTGGAGTGACGAAGAGGTGCAGAGACATCTCACAACAAATCATAGGAATATAGCTATTTACAAAAGAATATCAGAAGAGATGGCAAGTAGAGGTCACAAAAGGACAGCAGAAGAATGCAGAACGAAATGCAAAACAATGAGACAAAATTACAATAAAGTATGCAGGCACAACGCTATTAGTGGTAATGACAGGATATCGTGTCCATACTTTAAAGAAATGGATCGATTTATGAATGGTAATAAAACTTTTAAGCCTACCACGCTGAGCAGCAGCATGTCGGTGTGCAGAGAAAAAGAAGTCCAAATGACAAATGGAAATGAACAGGTTTTGACCCTTTGCAACGTTCCTGACACCAATCAACATCAAAACGCTACGTCCAACAACTTAACAATAACAGGTAAGTTTTAACTTTAATTTTTTTCAGTGTTAAAAAACCCTATAAATCAGTATTAACTAAATATATTAAAATTTAATATTCATTTATGTAACAGTTGTTTATGTGGATTTTCATAATCCATCCTTACAGTTAATCAATGGGAGAGAAATAAATTTAATATATTTTAATATAGTATTTAATGTTTTTATATGCATTCATAGCAGATGACCAGGTTATCATTCAACTGTGCTCAGTGGCATCGTGTGAAGCTGTCCAGGAACAGGATGTTGAAAATTCAAGACAGGACATATATACAAATCCTCAAGATAGTCAAAATGAGGGAGCAAATAGCAGCAGCGATGGTAAGCCAAACATTATTAATTTAAATGATGTGTCATCTAGTTTTTATAATCTATTTATTGTATAGGAGTTTCCAAAAACAGCTGTAATACTAGGAAAAGTTAGCACCATTTAAACCTTGATATATTGTATTTAATAATAAATTATATATCTTAAAGTGTAATTGTAATTAAAGTACATTAACTGACGTTATAAAGGTGGAATATAGAAAACCTTTCTTATCATATAGAAAAATTATCATTACTACATGTGTGTAGGATCCCTTAATCTATAAATATTATTTTAAGAAATAGTAATCCACAATCATTTATTTCTTAAGAGTAACAATATAACTAGAGATATGCTATAAATAGTTTACATAATTGCTATTTATCACACCTAAATTTCCAGAGACAACGTTGCAGGACATAGTGGAATCGCAACACATTAATAATACTGAAAATGTAATGGAAGGTAGGAATAATGGGCCACAGAGAGTTCCTGTTATACCTCCCACTGCTCAGGTAGAAAGCAATTCAGATGGCAGGGCCAGAAGAGGAGAACGCATAGCTACAGCTATAATAAATCACGGCAGACAGGAATGGAGACTGTACAGACATCAGAACAAGACAATATATAACAGACAAATGAGGCAATGGCAGCAAGATACTAACATGCTAAACCAATGGATGGAGATGTACAATGAAGATTCAAGAACTTTCAGAGAGGACAGTAGGGAAATCATTAATTCGTGTAAAGCAATGGCCAACAGTGTGGCTGAGATTGTTGAGATCCAGAGAGCAGATACATCTTTACGTGAAAGGCAATTGGAAATAAAAGAATCTGTTGCCAAGTGTAAGATAGAGTACCTTACATCTAAAATAAGAATTCTTAACCAAAACTCTGTAAGTGATGAATTTAATTTGGATTCTAATCTACCAGTTAAAAGGATAAGAGATGCATCTAAAATTAACCTTGCTCACAACACTGTATGTACTGGTGCAATGGGTTTTCCAAATGAATTAATACCAGAAGATAGACCAGCTTTGACTGAAAATGCTAATGCTTCTAAAAATAAAATATATGTTATGGAGTCTGAATATCATACACAAAGTAGTGTGATGAACAGAGGGAAGAGGGTGATCAAAAGAAAAAATATATACTCACCCTAAAGTGTTAAATGTTTCAAATCATTACATACTTATAAACTTAGTTCATTGTTTGAATTTTACATTCCAGTTAAAGATTAGACAATAGCATATATACAAATGGTTTATTAAATTTTAGCAATATTAAGTGGTTACTAGTAAAGTTTTTATAATTCCTTTCTTCTAAATTTGGTTGCATTTTATTTCCTGCAATCAAACAATTAGCTTATCATATAGAAAATATACTAGAAATAGGAAAAGTCTTCTGCAATGTAATAATATGTTTTTCTAAGGTATCCGTATTTAGCAACACAGCACTTCTACTTTTGAATAAAGCCATTACTATAATTTGTATTATTATATAAATGTAATCCATAAAAATATATAAAAAAATTATAACATATTTTAATTGGTTTAAATGCAGGCCTGGATCTTCAAAAAATCAGAAGGAATGTCTAATTTGTTAATTAAGTATAGTCTATGAAGTTAATTTATTGGAAAAATTTTGATTTATCAAATTACAATAAACCACATTATATAGCAAATAATGTGGTTAATGGGTCCATCATGGGCTCAAACCATAAAGCATCTGCTCAATATAAATTGATTTGATAAAGTAAACACCAGTCATTAGATAGATTTCACAGTCAAGAAAGGAAGCAAAAATCGTATTACAATGCTGTGGATAGGTAATGTAGATAGGCTTTTCAGCACAATTTTTCATGTAGTCTTTTCAAACTTTTCTAATACTATTAATCAATTCAAATGAATGTATTTATAACCAATTGGTTCAATCACATGGGAATATATATGTATTTTTTTGTGGTTGAACAAAATAATACATTTATTGTTTTAATGATTTTTTAAGAAACAAATAAATATAAAGAAATGAAAATAGATAATATACTCCTTATAACCCAATGTATTTATGCATAATAACTATATTTACTGTTTATGTAATTTGTATCCTTAATATGGTTAATGTACGGAACATGTCTTGATACATTTAATGGATACCATTTAAAAAAAACTTTATAACTATAAATTATTATTTATGTATAGAATTTAACATAACTAGTATGTTATTTTAATTAATTGTTTGCCAGGGGTAAATGGAAAATGTATTAGTCAAATTTTCCCTCCTCTTCACATGTGTAGAATAAAAGTTGTCATTAAATAAAGTCACATATGTTACTATATATGTCACATTTTATTTTGAGAAAAATTAGTCAAAATAACAGTTTTCATGTGTTATATTTATGTTAAACCCAATGAAGCAGCAACAAATTATAACATTTATAAAAAATGATAAGATAAGCAAACAATTGAATTTTTTATTAGTTAAAAATTTTATGAGCGTTAATATTATAACATAAAATTTTCCCACCCACATGGGTTAAAATAGAAAGCTTTGGTAACTGGAGATGTGATTGCCATGCCTGGAAATTGAAAATAGACACTGAAATAATAAACCTGAAGCAGTTGCACAGGAGCATTAAACTAACTGAAACCTTATTTACAGAAGAATAATCCCTGTTGCAATCTATCATATTCAGATGATGAGATTTGATTAACTTAAAATGCAGCAGCTATAATGACAATGATAGCTGATTTGTTTACATTGTGAATCACACCCTTGTTAGTTGCACTGAAATAGTTTTATTTGCACACTTTCTGTCTGATTCACAGCCCCACATGACATGTTCCACCTTTGACTTTGTTATTGGTTAGATTTTTTTTTTAATTTGCAACTTCTTAAATTGCAGTAAAAACACAGTTATAGTATCCAGGTTTTCTATAAATACTAAGGTCTTGTAAACATGCCCAAGAATAGTACTGCTGACATGAGGATTCTACTTAATGTTAGTGTAATAGTCACAAATGCTTGTGACAAATGGTAAATGTTAGTAAAAATAGGATTTAAATTTATCCATATGTTGTACGAACTGAAGGAAAATATAATGTTTCTGAATAAATGACAGGAGTAAAGTAATTTAAATGAAAATATTAGTAATTTAACCACATTTTTAAAATTGATATAGTTACAATCATCAATATTGCTGTTGAAAAAACCTTGTCAAAGCATCGCGCACTTTTTCTCCCTCTTTTTTTGCATCCATCATCTATGTGTTGCTGGTTCTCATTTGATCTTGGAGGCAACATAATGAGACCTCTGTTATCTTCATTTAGTTCACGCAAACATGCCCCCCCGGGTCTCACAAATGTTATGAAGCACAGCACATGTACTCACAACTATTGCAAAGTGCTTTTCCTCAACCGTTAGTCGACCGTAAAGACACCCCCACCTGCCTTTAAATCTTCCAAAAGATCTCTCCACTACTGAGCGAGCACGTGACAGAATAGTGTTGAATTTTTGCTGTGCGGCGGTCAGGGAGCCTCCCTTGTAAGGCTTCATAAGCCATTTACGGATGGGATAAGCCCCATCAGCTATTATCAATGGTGGTATCTGTACTCCCATAATAGTGATGCTTGGATTTCCTGGAACATAAACACCCGCCTCCATAGTGTGGAAGATTGCAGAATTACGAAATATGAACGCATCATGATTTCTCCCAGGGTAACCGGCCTCTATATTAGTAAATCTTCCGTTATGGTCGGATGTTGCTTGCATCACTATGGAGTAGCCGCTTCTCCTGCTATAGTACTGTTCAGC
>NW_024803291.1:3668-9623 GCF_019175285.1 Sceloporus undulatus | reverse complement strand
AAAAATCTGTCAACATACCTTAGACAAATAAACACATGTATGGCTGTTAGCTTTCTTCCCATTTTGCTTACAGAATTGCCAATGCCTCTTCAAATATTAGTACCTCAAAAGTACGGCAAATCTGTCAGTATAATAGTTGGCAGGGCATAGCTTTGAAATGAATGAGTTTTGGATCTGTATCTGATTTATATAGAAAACATACTATGTTCCAAGCAGTAGACCCTCTGCTTCTAATATCTATCCTCCTTCATTTAAAATAAGACTCTCACTTTTTTGTTATGAAAATGGTAATGCATTTTTGGCAATTATGTGACAGACAGAAACTCAACTGATGTAGTTTCCTGTATCAATGCATCTCTATGCCAAAAAAGCTACTTTTGCTAATTCCCTTCTGCAATGCATCTGTTAAGCAGCTCTACTGGACAATGCAGATACTGTATTAAAACCTGACTTGGATTAACTCTGTCAGGTGTTCTTCTGTTATACTTCTTCTAGTTCATAATGGTTTTTCTATATACATAACAGAATTAATAATAATAATAATGTTTTATTCATTTATTATTATAATATTAAGTACCTAAATAAAGGTACTAAATAAAAGTACTTTGCACTCAAAACTTATATAATGTCTTCTGCTTTGTTAGCTTATAATTTAAAATAAATATTCAAAATAAACATGCAATTTAGTAAAAAATACCCATAATAAGAATAAGCAATTGATAGTGGATATGCTAGAAGTAAAGTGTACATTAAGCATTTAAAGATAATGATCATCCTGTAGTGAGAAAACAGTAATCAAATCCTAATTAAAGGTAAAATTAGTAAAATGTTCATAATTAGATGTGTATTTTTATTTTAATACCAATCATATTTCTGAATAATATATGTAGAAAGTATTTTTATTTGAGAATAAACATTTATTTGCAGAAACAAAACATATGAGTCCCATTTGTAGCTAAAGGCTGTACTGTGCGAAAGAATAGCATGGAGCTGTGTTTTACAATTTACTCCTAACATTTACGCAAGGAAACACTGCAGGCAATGAGAATCCCTCCTTATTCTCAAACACCCCCTTCTGTTCACCATGGAGATTGTTTACTATGTCGATCACAAGAAACTTGCAAGGCACAGAGTTGGAAGGCTTCATAAGAGTAAAGGAGGCATGCCTAGAAGCATTGTTTCCTCATGCCACCTATATGTGTATCAGTAGTCTCACACTGGTAGGTAGTGGTGTGGGGAACATAAAGTCCACATTGAGCCTTGTAGAATCCCTTTGCATTCAGAAAGTGCATCCACACTCAGATGGAGCAAACCTTCTGCATTAATTGGTTGGAAAAGTAGTATTATGTTCTAGAATGTGGACTTTATTTTTGAGAGAAAGTATTTTGAGTACCAAAATAGGAACTCACATGGCTCACAATCTATTTATAAGGCTGAGCTTTAAATTGCACAATGCTTTATATAGAAAGCAATGTCTACTTTGTATTTAAATGTTATTACAGGAAAATATGCTTATCTATTGAGCTGCAAAGGTCTTTTCTAAAGATACAGCTGCCAATGTGAAGACTGGTAAATTATACAATGGATGGAATACTATTTCTAGCCACATATCAGTGGTGTTTACAATTTAACTCCCCCTGAAAACCTCTCATCTTCTTCTGCTTTATATTCATAATTTCCAGGTGCCTGTCTTTGTTTGCTCTTGTTAATTAATTTTGAAAGGTGGTCTGATTATGTTTTTTCTTCCTTGCAGGGGTGTTGGGAAAAGCATGCTTTTATTCAAATGGAAGTGACTTATTTGGCACTGATGGTGGCACTGAGACACCTGGCACTCCTCTTCCAAACATGACAGGAAGTGGTTCAGTGGGCAACAAAAAACAGCCACCATCTTGGACAACAAACCCAATTTTTCATGTTGACCAAATACATAAGAACTTTAGTATACGTAAAGGAGCAACACAGGTTGTCTCTCAAACTCCAGCACTGAAAACTAGTCCTACTGATGAAAGAGTTTTGACCAAATCCCCTGGGGACACTTCCTGGTCATCGGCCAAAACAGACGAAACTCCACGGTCCACGGACATATCAATCAAAGTCGCAGACAAGACATTCTCTTTGCCTGTGCTAAAACCTACAAATCCACCTGCTGTGCACGGAATGAATATGAAAAAAAGTAAGTTTATATTTATATGGGGGGTTAATTCATTATGACTCAAGAAAGTTAAAATTACATAGTTACTACTGTAATGGGTGGCATGAATACTATGTAGTTTCAGTGTAGCTTCCTTCACATATTTCTTTATTTGCTTATTTAATATATTTTAAATCGCCTTTCCTGTCATAAATATGTGAGGTGATTTACAGTAAAACCACAAAATGATAAAACCCCAAAACTGCAAAAACCTGGGCGGCCCAGGAGGACTTTTCCCCGCCGCCGTTGCGGCGCTTTTCTGTGGGGGCGGGGCCGGTGAGAGCGGCCCCATAAGCCGGCTCCCGGCCACCCCCCCTGAAGACGCCGCCCGCCCGCCCATTGACACCTGGGCAGCGGCCCAGGAGGACTTTTCCCCGCCGCCGTTGCGGCGCTTTTCTGTGGGGGCGGGGCCGGTGAGAGCGGCCCCATAAGCCGGCTCCCGGCCACCCCCCTGAAGACGCCGCCCGCCCGCCCATTGACACCTGGGCAGCGGAGGACTTTTTCCTTCCCCCGCCGCCGTTTGCGTCGCTTTTTTACCGTGGGGGGCGGGCGGTGAGAGGCACCCCATAAAGCATAGAAGGGTGGGGGGGAAAATGGGATAGGGATTCGGGGGATGTCTGGCCAGGGGATAAACACCTTGGTGGGCGGGAGCCCCTATAGAGGTTTTGTGGGGCAGGGGGAGGGTGATGGCGTTGGAGAAGGGACCTTCCGGCCAGGGGAGGCGGGATAGAATTCATCATATCTATCTCCCTTCCTGTTCCCACTCCCACCTGAAGGACCGGAGGGTCTTTCCAACCGTGCCCAAACACGTCGCTTCTCCGGTTCAATGCCAGGTCCATTATTAACAAGGCCCACATCCTCCAGGACCTCCTGAGGACTCTGAAGTGTGACCTGGCTGCATTACCAACCGAGACCTGGCTGGGGCCGAAGGGATGCTGTGTGGGCTCAGGCCTATGCCTGCCGGGATACTACTCGGGTGAAGGACCAGCGCATGTTAGGTGGGCGGGGGGGTTGGCACTTGTACATAGAACACCGTGCCCTCACCAGAACCACCGCACAGACAAACCCATATCGATGGTATTACCTGACCCTACAAAGGCTAGTGACATTCTGGGGATTCTGTTAAGTGTCTCGTCCACCCCCCCTGCATTGCAGACTCCCTTAACGAGCTGACACAGCTGGTTGCGGAGCTGAGTGTTGGAACGTCCCAGGCTTCTTGTCCTGGGCGGACTTCAACATCGCACCTCACGGCCAACTAGTGGTTCCATCGGGTCGGCTCGGAATTCATGGAGACCATGGACGGCCATGGGCCTGCCCATCTTTTGAAAAAAATACAGGGGTCCTACACGCAGTGTGCGGTAAATACTCTCGATTTGGTCTTCTGTTCGCAGGTGGAAAAATCCTTGGTGAAATAGCTTATATTTTCCCCCCTGTCATGGACGGAGCAGTTTCCTGGTAAGGAAAATCAAGGCTTCTACCCAGATCCGCCCCCGGGGGGTGTGGACCAGTTAGGATGGTCCACCCTCGAAGGCGATGGAACCTGAAGAGGTCCAAGAGCCCTAGAGGGTTCGCGTTGGAAATGAAGTCGACGCTGTTTAGGCGCCTTACCGGTATCTGAATACCGCCTCTCCGGGGCTATACCAGAATCGATCCCAGCGTCTCGCCAGGCCTGCTTCCAATCGTAAGCCTGTAGAGGAAGAGTCTCCGGGCGAGGAAGCGGGTTCTGCGACACTAGAGTACCGTTGGCGGAAACACCTTCGCTTACACGACAAACTCTCCTAGACCGATTGTTGAAGGACTATGGAGGAGGCAATCGAAGCAACAAAGAAGTCGTTCTATGGGGCTCGTATTGCGTCCGTGAAGTCGCGTCCCTCGGCAGAGTTTTCAGGGTGGTCAGGGAGCTAACTCACTCCGCTCCTGCCCTGAACCGATCCTTGAAACCTTCTAAGGCCCTAGCTGTTACCTGTGTTAATACGACTGTTGTTGGGTGGATAAAACTTCTCGATAAGCCGAAGGTCTGAACGCCGACGTTAAGTCAGAGCCAAGGGTAGAAGTGATCCCCAGAGCGCTCCGCGGAACTATGTTATACTGATGGTTTGAGTCGGTGGTACGAGGATTGGACAAGATCCTCGGAATTTCGAAAACAACCTGCTCTCTTGATCCTGTCAATCGGGGTTAGCAGCCCAGGGGGGACCGGCCGTAACGACGCTGTTAACGCGCGAAATTAACACCTCTCTCAGGGATGGGCGATTTCCATCGAGTTCTTTAAATTGGCCATTGTAAGACCGATCCTAAAAAGCATCACTTGACACCCTGGTACATAATATAGCGTCCCTGTTTCGCGGCTCCATTTTTTAGGGAAGGTGATCGAGAGGGCGGTTGCGCTCCAGCTTCAGATGGTCTTGGATGAAACGGATTTATCTGGGATCCATTTCAAACTGCGTCCGGCGGGTCACGGGGTTGAGCCGGCCATGGTCGCCCTGGTCGATGAATCTGCAGTCTGGAGCGCTACCCGGGGACGGGTCCCTGTTGGGCTCTTGGACATCTCAGCGGCTTTCATTCGAACCACCATAGACCATGGTAATCCTTCCGGGACGCCTGGATGAGGGTGGGATTGGGGGGCACTTGCGCTCCAGTGGTTACTCCTACCTCTCTGGAGGTCCCATAATGTTTGCAGGCTGGGAGACGTGTGCTCACAGCGAGCGGCCCTTAAAAACTGGGGTCCCTCAAGGAGCCATTCTGTCTCCGGTCTCCAATGCTATTAACCATTTTACATGAAACCGCTGGGAGAGATCATCCGAGACATGGGGCGCGGGGGTTTATCAGTAGCGGTGACACCCCAGATGCATTTTCTCTATGGTCTGTCCTCCGACGGATCATGACCGGGATGGCGTCCTCTCCTCGCGTGGCCTGTTTGGAGTCAGTAATGGACTGGATGAGGAAAACCGACTCAAACGAATCCGAGAAAAAAGGTAAACTAGTGTAGGTTCCTCAAGGTCCATGGAATGACGGTGGTTCCCCGGGTCCGGAACGGGGTCACGCCTCCCTGTGAAGGACTCCGTGCGCAGTCTGGGATGTGCTCTTGATTCGTCGCTCCATCTGACTCCGCAGGTGAGATGCGACGGTCAAGAGCACTTGTTTACAGGCTCCGCTGATTCCCAGCTGCCGCCCATACCTGTACCGGAGGACCTAGAAACTGGTGTACACCTCTGGTAACTTCGAGATTGAACGTCTCTGCAGGACGCTACATTGGTCAAAACCCTTATACCAAACTCGGAAGCTCCATTGTACAAATAGGCACCCGGCTGGTACTGGCAGTATCCAGGACCAGCCACCTAGAAACACATGTACCAAAGACTACACTGGCTGCCAATTAGCTTCCGAGCGCAATATAAGGCGTTGGTTATTCCTAATAAGCCCTAAAGTGGCTTGGGCCTCAGGATGCCTAAGGACCGCCTCTCCCTCGTACAATCCGCCTCGCACCCTCAGAACATCGGGGCAGCATTTTGCTGAAGAGTCCTGAGGGCCAGGTTGAGCGGCTAACTCCAAGAAGCCTTGTCCACAGCTCCCAGCCCTTTTGGAAACACACGTGCCCATGGAGCTCCTACTCATCTACCACCCTGGCACAATTTAAGGAAGGATCTCAAAAACCTTCCGATTAAGCATGGCATTCCCCGAAGAAAATCACTGTTGGGCCCTCCCTCCTCTTGCCTTTGACATTAGGACGTGCTATGGGGCTTTTATATTGCTGGTTTAAAAATGTA
>NW_024803291.1:2988-3643 GCF_019175285.1 Sceloporus undulatus | reverse complement strand
CCCCGCCGCCGTTGCGGCGCTTTTCTGTGGGGGCGGGGCCGGTGGGAGCGGCCCCATAAGCCGGCTCCCGGCCACCCCCCTGAAGACGCCGCCCGCCCGCCTTTTGACATCTGGGCAGCGGCCCAGGAGGACTTTTCCCCCGCCGCCGTTGCGTCGCTTTTCCGTGGGGGCGGGGCCGGTGAGAGCGGCCCCATAAAGCCATAGAAGGGTGGGGGGAGGATAGGGATGCGGGGGATGCCTGGGCCGGGGATAACACCTTGGTGGGCGGAGCCCCTATAGAGGTTGTGTGGGGCAGGGGGAGGTATGGCGGTGGGAGAAGGGACTTCCGTTCCAGGGGAAGGCGGGATAGATGCATCATATCTATCTCGCCTTCCTGTCCCCCTCCCAACCTGAAGGACCTGAGGGTCTTTCCAACCGTGCCACAAACCCTGTCGCTGCTCCTGTGCAATGCCAGGTCCATTAATAACAAGGCCCACATCCTCCAGGACCTCCTGGAGGACTCTAAGTGTGACCTGGCTTGCATTACCGAGACCTGGCTGGGGCCTGAAGGGGATGCTGTGTGGGCTCAGGCCCTGCCTGCCGGGTACTCGGTGAAGGACCAGCGCAGGTTAGGTGGGCGGGGGGGGGGGGGTGGCCTTGGTACATAGGAACACCG
>NW_024803291.1:0-2888 GCF_019175285.1 Sceloporus undulatus | reverse complement strand
GGGGGGGGGGGTGTGGCCTTGGTACATAGGAACACCGTGTCCCTCACCAGGAACCACCTCCGACAGACCACCCATATCGAGTGTATTTACCTGACCCTAAAGGCTAGGGACAGTCTGGGGATTCTGTTAGTGTATCGGCCACCCCGTGCATTAGCAGACTCCCTTAACGAGCTGACACAGCTGGTTGCTGAGCTGATGTTGGAGACGCCCAGGCTTCTTGTCCTGGGCGACTTCAACATCTCCCTCACGGCCAACTATGTTCCATCTGGTGCGGCTCGGGAATTCATGGAGACCATGACGGCCATGGGCCTGTCCCAGCTGATACAGGGTCCTACGCATTGTGCGGGTAATACTCTCGATTTGGTCTTCTGTTCGGAGGTGGAAAATCCGTGGGTGGAAATAGCTAATATTTCCCCCCTGTCATGGACGGATCATTTCCTGGTAGAGGTGAAAATCAAGGCTTCTACCCAGATCCCCCCCGGGGGTGGTGGACCAGTTAGGATGGTCCACCCTCGAAGGCTGATGGAACCTGAGAGGTTCCAAGAAGCCTTAGAGGGGTTCGCGGTTGGAAATGACGGCGACTCTGTTGATGCCCTTACCGGTATCTGGAATACCGGCCTCTCCGGGGCTATACACAGAATCGCTCCCAAGCGTCCTCTCAGGCCTGCTTCCAATCGTAAGCCCTGGTATACGGAAGATCTCCGGGCGAGGAAGCGGGTTCTGCGACGACTAGAGTACCGTTGGCGGAAACACCTTCGCTTACACGACAAGACTCTCCTAGACCGATTGTTGAAGGACTATGGAGAGGCAATACGAGCAACAAAGAATTCGTTCTATGGTGCTCGTATTGCGTCCGCTGAGTCGCGTCCGGCAGAGTTGTTCAGGGTGGTCAGGGAGCTAACTCAGCTCCCTCCTGCCCTGAACCAGATCCTTGAACCTTCTAAGGCCTGCTGTGACCTGTTTAACGACTTTTTTGTGGATAAAACTTCTCGTATAAGCGAAGGTCTGAACGCCGACGTTAAGGCAGAGCCAAGGGTAGAAGTGTCCAGAGCCTCCGCGGACTATGTTATACTGGATGAGTTTGAGTCGGTGAGTACCGAGGATGTGGACAAGATCCTCGGAAGTGTTCGGAAAACAACCTGCTCTCTTGATCCCTGTCCCTCGTGGTTAGCAGCCCAGGGGGGACCGGCGGTAACGACGCTGTTACGCCGGATAATTAACACCTCTCTCAGGGATGGGCGATTTCCATCGGATCTTAAATTGGCCATTGTAAGACCGATCCTAAAAAAGCCCTCCCTTGACCCCCTGGTACATAATAATTATCGGCCTGTTTCGCTGCTACCATTTTTGGGGAAGGTGATCGAGAGGGCGGTTGCGCTCCAGCTTCAGATGGTCTTGGATGAAACGGATTATCTGGATCCATTTCAAACTGGCTTCCGGGCGGGTCACGGGGTTGAGACGGCCATGGTCGCCCTGGTCGATGATCTCCGTCTGAGCGCTGACCGGGGAAGCGTGTCCCTGTTGGTGCTCTTGGACATCTCAGCGGCTTTCGATACCATAGACCATGGTATCCTTCTGGGACGCCTGGCTGAGGTGGGAATTGGGGGCACTGCGCTCCAGTGGTTCCGTTCCTACCTCTCTGGGAGGTCCCAGATGGTGCAGCTGGGAGACGTGTGCTCCAGCGAGCGGGCCCTTAAAACTGGGGTCCCTCAAGGAGCCATTCTGTCTCCCATGCTATTTAACATTTACATGAAACCGCTGGGAGAGATCATCCGGAGACATGGGGCGCGGGGTTATCAGTACGCTGATGACACCCAGATCATTTTCTCTATGTCTCCGACTGATGCAGTGACCGGGGATGGCGTCTCTCCTCTCGTGGCCTGTTTGGAGTCAGTAATGGACTGGATGAGGGAAAACCGACTCAAACTTAATCCAGAGAAAACGGAGGTACTAGTGATAGGTTCCCCCGGTCCAGGAATGGCGGTGGTTCCACCTGTCCTGAACGGGGTCACGCTCCCTGTGAAGGACTCCGTGCGCAGTCTGGGAGTGCTTCTTGATTCGTCGCTCCATCTGACTCCTCAGGTGAATGCGACGGTCAAGAGCACTTGTTACCAGCTCCGGCTGATTCGCCAGCTGCGCCCATACCTGGACCGGAGGGACCTAGAAACTGTTGTACACGCTCTGGTAACTTCGAGATTGGACTTCTGCAATGTACTCTACATGGGGCAACCCTTATACCAAACTCGGAAGCTCCAAATTGTACAGAATATGGCAGCCCGGCTGGTCACTGGCGTATCCAGGACCAGCCACATAACACCTGTACTCAAAGATCTACACTGGCTGCCCATTCGCTTCCGAGCTCAATATAAGGCGTTGGTTATTACCTATAAAGCCCTAAATGGCTTGGGCCCAGGATTCCTAAAGGACCGCCTCTCCCCGTACAATCCGCCTCGCACCCTCAGAACATCTGGGCAGCAATTGCTGAAGGTGCCTGGGGCCAGGTTAGCTTCTACCTCAAGAAGGGCCTTTTCCACAGCTGCCCCAGCCCTTTGGAACACGCTGCCCATGGAGCTCCGCTCATCTACCACCCTGGCCCAATTTAGGAAGGATCTCAAGACCTTCCTATTTAAGCAGGCATTCCCCGAATAAAGATCCTGTGGGCCTCCCTCCTCTTCCGTGGCCATGAGGACGGGCTAATGGGGCTTTTATTGCTGTTTTAAAAATGTATATTAATGTTTATGTGTTTTTAACTTTGTATTTGTGTGCACTTGCACTGTTGTAAGCCGCCCTGATCTTCTTGGAAGGGCGGGATAGAAATAAAGATTTTATTTATTTATTTATTAAAATGAGGCAGATAAAGTAGACATTTCTTTACAAGAAAATACTCT
>NW_024803290.1:0-9644 GCF_019175285.1 Sceloporus undulatus | reverse complement strand
GTTCCTCAATACACCATTGCCCATGGAGGCTGTGTTTTCACAACTGTTGTAATGTGTGGGGCTAGAGCAGAGTGGAAAATATCCAGGTCTCAGTTTCTGTTTTCTGGAAGAGCATTGGAATAGTAAGGCAATGGGAATGTTCTCATTCTTTCTGCAGTCTTCTTGTTTCAGGGGAAACCTTGGCCTCATTGCTTCAGAGGCAATAACTGAAAGACTTTTTTTTAAAAGTTTCAAAATAAATACATTTTATTTATTTTTACTCCACAGGGACAGTTGTTGCAGAAGAAAAGGAGGAAGAAACAAAGGAAGCTGAGCCTCAGGAGTAAAGGAAAGAAAGGTCAATGATTACATACAAAGCCACAAGGGCCAATCTAGCCAATGTTATGCACTTGTTACTTCTGTTAATTTTACATGAGGATTTCAGCACATGCTTAATTCTTTCCCTGAAATCCATGGGATGTAAAAGTGCTTCATTTTCATAGGGTCACGTCCATACTATGAAAGATATGTTTTGAAACATAGTTTTCATAGGGTCATGTCCATACTTTCTTCTTTCCTCATGCATATTATTGGCTCCATTTTTTTCATATTGCAAGAGACAGCCTCAGCCTCATTGTCAGAGGCAAGAGGTGAAAGTTCTCCCTGCTCCATCCTCATTCACTCTTTCCCCTTCTTGTCCTCCTCCCACCATATGTGTCTTCCTTTAAAATTTAAATGTTTGTCAAGCTATTTTTAATAAAGTTTTTTTGTGTGTGTGACTACAAGTCTGTCTGTATCTTGAAAATTAGTGATTTTCAAGACCCCACCCCACTCCCATTTGTTTGTGGAATATGTTAGTCTTCAGAAAGTCCATCACAAAAACTGAATTTCACACTTTTATCTGAGTTTTGAGGTCTTAGATTTTTTTAAAAAACAAATATGAATGATTCACAAGAAATAGCATCAGTGTTCAGCCAAACTGAGTGGTGAAATAGAATAGCAGGCATTCAGGTTATTTGCACGGTGGAAGGAAATACAGTACCAGCTTCTTAGCTCACTTATATATCTGAAGGGATAGGTAAGTCTCTCTCTCTCTCTCTCTCTCTCTCTCTCTCTCTCTGTGTGTATGTATGTATGTATGTATATGCCTTGTAAATTACACCTACAACAGACTTTTACATGCTGAGACAGAAAGTCATGTTCATCCATCTACAGAAGAATGCTGCTGGATGTGGCAATAATAAGGCATAGCTGGCCCCTGGAGTTCGCCCCTTTGGATGCAAGTTCTGTTTTTCACATGGGATATGTTTCTTTGAACTCGCAGGAAAGGAGCATGATGACTTGCTATTCAGTATATTTACTGAATCATACATTTTCCAGAAACATATAGAAGACATCTTTTCAGAAGAATTGAATGTCCTGACCAGTGTTGCACCATGAACACTGTACCTATCAATCTGAAACGGAGGAAACCTTTTTTGGCTGGGGAAACACATTATCTGTGTACATACCTTTCACACCACATGCCAGTGATTATTGTGACCAAACTGTAAAATAAGTGGGACTACAAAGCTTTCTCACCATTTCAAGCCCCCAACTAAAACATACACACTTAATGCAGAGGGACATACACAACACACATAGACCCACAGTCCAGCACCCATATATCTATTCTCCCCCACATCTTTTGAAACCGAGAAAACTGATGAGGTACTTCAAACTTTCAGCTAGAGAGCTTTGGCACTTTCCTTTAAATTGTAGTACTTATAGTGCTTCTTTCAACAAAATTATAAGTATCTCATCAAATTACAAGTCCCAGGATTCCATAAGATGAAAGCATAGTAACTGAAGTTGTATCAGTTGTGTAGTGGTTTGAGAATTGGACTACAAATCTGGACATCAGGGTTCAGTTCTCTGCTTGGCCATGGAAACCTACAGGGAGAGTGGTACTCTCAGCCCCAGAAAAATTTGTGACAGGGTCTTAAGTTGAAAATGACTTGAAGGCAGATAACAACAACACAGATACACACAGTGGCAGTTGAGGAGTTATGGTGAATTTGTTCCAGGTTTTAGTCCAAGGGTCTGAATATATTTTGAGGGTGGCATTCAGCACTTTTGGTACCTCTTTTAAAGTTCAAATTAAACCCAAAGCAGGAGCCAGTATTATATAGGAGTTTGCTCCTCTCCTCCGCCTTGCTATTCCCAAGTATGCTGTTTTCCCCCTTTTTTTTCAAATTTTTAAATGTATTTTATACTTAATAGATTGCTATGATTATGAAATAGTGCTAAAAATAAAAATACATACAAATAAATCCAGACAGACTGAGAAGGGGGTAGGGCAGGGAGGCAGGCCTATGGAAGCTGGCATGCAGAGGCTGACACAGAAGCCATGCTATGGCGATTTTGAAGAGTTATGTGTCTTTGCTGGTTGTCATCACCTCTAGGTCTACTTGTTCCATTTTTCTGGAAACAGTCTGTACCCTTTTTTTGGGTCTTCAGTAGGGCTCTTATATTGGTGTTTTTAAACTGCAGCATAGTTGCTAAGGTGCCCCTATGCTGTGAAGGACAAACTGTATCCTCTTTTTAATATTTTTGGACTATCTCATGCTGCAAAAGTGTCCTTTTAATGCACTGAGGCATTATAGCACTATAATTCTAAAATAAATACAAATAAAAAAGAAAGAGAAGAAAAGGGAACATATTGTTTCGATATTTCTCAACATTAAAATGAAACCCACTTCATTTTGGGAATAAAATGTTGCAGCCCATACTGGAAACAGCAGAAAAAAGTCCAAGACAACAGAAACATCATTTGAATGTTTTTAAGCACTTCAGGAACCACAGCAATAAATACTTCACTTCCCAACACATTTGCCCCACTGAGTGGAGCCTGCTCTTTAACTTTAAAAAATTATCCCTCAATTTTGCTTTTTTTCTTTTCCTTTAGTGTTAGTCTTCTAAATGTTAAGCCTTTAGGCAGAATGTGTCTTGCTTGTACAGGTTCTCTGGGGGGAAAAACTGAAGGAAACTTTTTGGTAGACAAGTGGAGTGCTTTAAAATAAAAACACTAAAAACCACTATCTACATCCACATCAGGCCCATTTACCTTGCCTAATCTGCACCACTGAGTTCTAATGAACATTCTCCATCCATGACTGTGGAGATTATCACATTCAGACAGAATAGGGATGGGATCACTCTCCTTATCCTGTCCATTTGGGGAGGGGGGGGGGAAATCATGTGAAAGCCTTTCATATCAGACGTGCTGATCCTGTCATTATCCTGTCATTGAAATGGCATTGCATTAATATGAACTCTGTTAATGCAAAATGCCTGGTCAAAGCCACTTCAGTGATGGGAGAATGACAGGATCAGCACAACATCATTTGAAAGGCTTTCATGCAATCTCTGTCACTTGGGCTTTCTGGGCAGGACAATGTCCAGATAAGCGTGACATTACAGTATTTGAAAGTCCTTCCCATGATCACGCAGGAAGGATGGGACAATGACATATTGTCCATTATAATCACCTGTGACGGTGTACAAAAAGCAGAAAGAATTAAGCGAAGAAGGTACTTCCTTCTCTGCACAAAAGACAGTTTCCATGTAACTGAGAACATGAAAAACTGAATCAATATGTGTGCTGTCTTATTTTAGGATGAGAGTACCAACTGTAATGATAATAGTTTTATCACATTAATACCAGCTCAAGAAATGTAAAGCCAGTACTAGGCTGAAATGTAAAGTTGGTTTTATCACCATTTTATTTATTTATTTTTAATGTTTTATTTCACAATGTAAGACATACAATTCATAATCAGATCCTTCCGTTGACATAAGTTCAGTCAAATCGACTCGCTTTAACGAAGAACTTTTAAAAGAACAATTATTATTTAAGCTAGCAGCCATAACATCTGAATTGTATTTTGTTACTTAATATTGGTGTAGTCCTACACAATTGTGGGGAAAAAACTGGTTTAAGCATAGCAAAACAGAAGCAACCTGGTGTTGGGTGTATAAGGAAGCTGGGTTCCCTCCCCCCCACCAAACAAAAAAAAATACCTGGCTTGGAGAGAGTCCGAAATTCGCATTTTGTCTATATTATTATATATACAATATATTGTCAATTGACAGACATAATAAAGTAGATATAGATATAGAAATAAGTTCCGCCCAAACTATAGCCTTTTGTTTTAAATCTGGGGATTTCAATCCCATAACCTGTTGACCTTTTCCCATTTCCTCTGAAAATGTTCCGTTTTTCCATTTATAACCATTGTCAATTTATCCATTATAGATAAATCGGATACTTTCGTAATCCATTCTTCAAGTAGATCTGTCCTTAATACCTTCCAGTGTCTAGCAAATGTAAGGCGAGCTGCTGTGACCAAGTACAGAACAACTCCTCTTTCATCTTGATTTAATTTTACTTTTACATCTTCCACAATATTCAATAGATATAGTTTAGGGTTTAGTTCAAATTCAATTTGCAAAATATTTTGCATTTTAGCATGTATCAATTTCCAAAATTTAGTCGCTTCGGGACACTCCCACCACATATGATAATAAGATGCATTAGGTTGTTTACATTTCCAGCAGCTGCTGCCTTTATTTCCTTTTATCCTGGCCAGTTTTAATGGTGGGAGATGCCATCTATAAAACACTTTATAATAATTCTCTGTTCGATAGGTACTTCTTGTAAATCTTAGATTCTTCTTCCAAACTTTCCTCCAGCTTTCTAATATAATCTGTTGGTCTATGTCCTGCATCCATTTAACCATATTTACTTTTACTGTCTCTTCTTCCAGTTCTATGTCAAGAAGTATCTTATACAGTATATTTTGGTTATCAGTTTTTTTTTCTTTTGAGATATAATTTGGTCTAACTCATTTGTTTCTCTTTCAATTCCTGTATTTTTAACATCTTTTAAGAATCTTCCTCTAATTTCATAGTATGTTAACCAAGTTGGTTTTATCGCAATACACAATTTTTGCAACAGCAGTAGATAAGATTGTTCTTGTTTCTTAAAATGTGTTGCAAATCATTTAACAATTACTGTATTTAATTGCTGCTGCAGTTATTTGGTGGAAGCAGTATGCATTGTTAAAACTGAAATGTACAGATTTTATTTCTTATTGTATTTCTTTCCTCCCCTGGATTGCTTTAAAAAATCTGAAAACATGGGTTAGAATTCAGTTAGGTTGAAATGACCTCTAATGCAAAGGGGAAGTGCGACAGGGATCCTGCTTTTGACTGTCACACTGGAGATCTCTTATGGGAGGGAATGGGAACATCACTCAGCTACTTCTGGAATTATAGAGGAATTCCATGTCCATTGCAGCAGCTGCTGTCCAGTAGATTAGGGCTGGGAAGGTTGGGCTGGCAGCCACTGTGACACTCCATAACTGTGACAGTTATGCATCCATTACTGGCCAAATGAATTCCAGCCATGCTTAATTTAAATTTTCACACAAAGAGTATCCTTTCCATTCCATCAAAATCAGTTACTGCGTTATATTACTTAGCTGTAAGCAAGAAACTGATTACAGAGAAGGACTTTGGGTTAACTGGGTAATTCTGTTGAATTAGTACTCTGGGAGGAATTTACTACAGCCCTTAAAGACCAGATTGACAGCGACCTCCCAGAGGACATTTTCTGCAGCCGCTCCCAATTTATGGAATGGCCTGCCGGACAAGATCCGTCAAATTACCAATCTAGAGAGCTTTAGAAAAGCCATTAAGATGGATGTCTTCCGGCAGGCCTTCCTGGAATAAAACACTCGGCCACAAATAAGTCTTCCCATCTATTGAACTCTGCCCATGGTTATTATTTGGATTATTTGGATTTTAGCATGTTAGTTTTTAATCTTATACTGTTTAATCTTGTTTTAAGGGCGAGCACTATGTACATATGGATGTATTTTAGCTTGTTGTACGCCGCTTTGATTGCCTGGCAAAAAGCAAGATAGAAATGAAAATTTTATTTTATTTTATTTTAGTACAACATAAATCCATATTTAGAGTAAATAAATGTTGTTTAATTGTCCAAAAGGATGTGTTTCCAGTTAAATGCAACATTTGATCCATGGGTTAACATCTTGACTGGAGGATTAGTCATTTGCCATTTTCTTTCCTGTGTACGCTCTTCACAGAAACACATTCCCAGTGACGGTATCTGGTAAAGCAGAGAAAATTTAAGAAGCATTTGATTAACTTTCCTAAAGAAATGAGAAAGAAAGGGACCCAACACAGCTTTTACACTACACTGTTATACTACTATGATTCTCCTTGAACTGCAATGACTGCATCATATGTAGTTTGGAGAACTAGAGCTCTCTGGCTGAGAATTCTAAGTACTCTTTTCAAAATAGGAAATCCTAGAATTTTCATAGGATGGAACCATGGCAGTTAAAAGGGAATCATAGTGCTATAATTGTGCAGTGTGAATGGGTTCCATGATATAAGAGATAAGGCAGATGAGATCTTTTAAAGAAACAATGAATAGGTTCTTACTTTGACTAAAAAACAAGCTCATGAGAGAAAGCTATGAATACATTTTAATGCAATGATAAGCCAGGATCCCAGAGAATGCTGAATTATTTTTTATGAACAAGCTGTTATTGCACACTGCCTGATCAACCCTGCTTGTCTTCTGCTGGCAAGAGAAACCAAAAAAGTCACAGAGTGTACAATCCATGATCTGCTTTTTCTGATGTTCAAACAAGGAACTCAAGCTGGAATTCCTGTTTTTGACATCATAATAACCACATCATAAATCTCACTTCAGATGTGATGTCACAATAAATGGAGGGCCCTTGGTTTATTTATTTGTCCCTACTTGTAGATGAATCAATTGGGAGCTACATCAGGCATCATGCCGAGGGCACACTGCTCAGTCCCAACTCCCAGAACCCTGGCTGCAAAGTGGTCTGTGCTAGCAATACAAAGAGGATAATGAGACCTGATAATTATGATGCAGGTTCATATATTTTATCCATTGTGCTTGAGATGTTGCTATTCAACGTGCTTTGAATTTTAGGGTCCAGACCTTGCCCACTTCTGTTCTACTCCTTTTAGGGGTGGTCACAGTTTAGTCATGGATCAAATGCCTTGGATGAAACAGGTTTTATGTCTGGGTTGTTGAAATTGTCAGATAATAACAACAACAACAACAACAACAACAACAACAACAACACGTTTTATTTGTATTTTCCCGCTTCTCCCGATGGATCGAAGCGGGATTACATCAGGGTATAAAATACAACAATACAGACACAAATGCAATTACAAACAATTCCAGTAACCATTATTAAAAACAAAGTATAAAAACAATCATCTGTCTAAAAACATGCAATCCTAATTAGCATCTTGAGGTAGGCTCCTGTTTGGGAATGATATTCTATTATAGAGAGTGAGGGGGGTATGCTAATTGGAAGAGGCGAGTTTTCAGCACCTTCTTGAAGGCATCTAGGGTAGATATAAGTTGGATCTCTTCTGGAAGATTGTTCCAGTGCGTAGGGACCATGGCCATAAACGCTCTTTGGTGAGTAGTTGTTAGTCTCACCTTGGGACGCTCGAGTAGATACTTCCCAGTTGTTCTGAGAGTGCGGGGCGGATTGTGTAGGGAGAGGCATTCCCTCAAGTAACTCGGGCCCAAGCCATGTAGGGCTTTAAAGGTAATAACCAACACTTTGTATTGGGCCCAGAAGCGAATTGGCAGCCAGTGAAGAAATTTTAATACAGGTGTTATGTGGTCTGACCCTGAGGTTCTAGCGACCAATCTGGCTGCAGCATTTTGGACTAGCAGAAGCTTCCAAACTTGATACAAAGGTAGCCCCATGTAGAGCGCATTACAGAAATCTAAGCAAGAGGTTACCAGTGCGTGTACTACAGTTTCAAGGTCCTTTTGGTCCAGGCAGGGACGCAGTTGGCATATCAGCCAAAGCTGATACCAAGCACTCCTGGCCATCGCATCCACTTGAGATAATAACTGTAGAGATGAGTCCAGGAGTACAGTGGTACCCCGGGTTACGAATTTAATTCGTTCCGCCGCCGCTTTCGTAACCCGAAAATCTTCGCAAGCCGAAAAACCCATAGGCGCTAATAGCGAAAGCCGCGATTTCGTGCGAAAAAGCGCCGAAAACCACCAAAATTTTTTTCGTAACCCGAAATAACCTTCGTAACCCGGAACAGTTTTTTTCAATGGATTTTTTTCGTAACCCGGAAATTTTGTAAGGCGGCGCATTCGTATCCCGGGGTACCACTGTACTTCCAAACTGTGAACTTTGTCCTTTAGGGGAAGCGTGACCCCATCCAGGACTGGATGGCAAATTTCCCTGTCTGGACTTGGGGTGCCTATCACAAGTACCTCTGTTTTCTCTGGATTCAGCTTGAGTTTGTTTTCCCTCATCCAGCCCATTACTGACCCCAGGCAGGCATCCAGAGGAGAGGTGCCTTCCTTAGTCACTGTGTCAGTCAGAGACATGGAGAGATAGATCTGGGAGTCATCAGTGTACTGATAACACCGTGCTCCAGATAAAGTTGGTCAGATAAGAGATGATGGGAATGACCTCTGCCTGACACAGCAGGAGGCAGTTTTCCATGTTTCTGAGAGAGCTTAGATTTTATGAATGAAGAGCAGTGACTATCATTGTTTTAAATCAGGGGGAAATGACATTAGTTATAATAGTGTATAATGCCTTACCTTTCGGACAAACTGCAAAATCATTGCTCTCCCTGGCAGAAAATAACGGCCGGGTGAAGGACTCCAGAGATGTACGATGGCCAACAATTAGGATGGTGCCTATTATTAGAAACATAATTTCTTAGAATAGAATAGTAAAAGTTTTACTTGGGAACTATACTCTGTATTCAATTGCTTTTAGACCTATGTGCATTCTAGATCTAGTTAGGAGAACATCACGTGGAAAATTTTGGCTTGTCATTCCGTTGCACTGGAACCAACTATGTGTTTTATACTTGCAGAGCATCTGTTAGTATAGTCCTCATATCCTTCAGATGGCATTAGAGAAGAGAGAGGAAAATTACATCTGCTAACAAAACCATCCACTTGGTTAACATTGGTTGGTTTTCCAGAAGGCATCCAGTCTGGATCATTTGCATGTCAGTCTCTGCTCTATCACTCAACCTGCTTGGTAGCCTTGTGAAATTACTCCCTTTGACTTACAAGTTCATGCTTCTCTTGATGTATAGAGGATGCTCCTGAACAATTGACATTCAGTCGAGGAGAAAAATTCCTTGCATATTAGAATTTCCACCCTCCTAAGAAATATGTCATTTGGAATAACTATCTTTCAGTGCTAATTTCTCATATATAAAACTGGAATAGTATAACATAGGGGTGGGCAGAGTATAAACCACAGCTCATTTTTGTGCTCCTCCTGGACTCCTTTGATGCCCCCTTCTGAAAAAAGTACTCTCCAAATGCCAGTTTTTGCTCCTGAAGGTCTCTAGGAGTAGAGATTTCACTTGAACATAAGGTTCAGGGATCCATATGTTTCTTGTCCCTCCCACCAGGAAACTGGAAGTGGATGTCTAGGGCCTCATTCCAACTACAAAATAAATCATTTTTTGAGTTGAACTGATGAAGCAATTTAATGCCGAATAGACGTTCGCACTATTAAACCTACCTGTTTCAATTTAAT
>NW_024803289.1:1481-9657 GCF_019175285.1 Sceloporus undulatus | reverse complement strand
GATTCCATCCCTGCCTTCTAGAGCCATAGTCTAATGCTCAAACCAAGAACAAGATTGCCTTTGACTGATTTTGTGTTGGTGAACTGCCTAAATAATGTGAAATTAGGGGTAATGAATGCACAAATAAAGTGCATTGCCTAAATAACGTGAAATAAAGGGTTATGAATGACTAAATAACATGAATTGCCTAAATAACGTGAAATAAAGGGTAATGAATGAAAAGTAATGTGAACTGCATAATAACGTGAAATAAAGGGTAATGAATGAACAAATAACATGAAACAAGGTAAAACCATGGGAGCTGGAGGCAAGCCCCACCGGAAGTGTAAAAAGGCCACGATCCGATTCTGCCCTCACTGCGCATGTGCAGGGATGCTAATTCGAATTCTAGACCACAAAGGGTACGTATTCATATGATATTTTTGCATTTGCACTACTTTGACTTTGAGGTGGGCACTGTGTTCTGTGCATTTGACAACAATTTGCGTAATAGCATTCATTTTTGAACTGCCCCTAATTTCTTTCCTTTTTTTGAAACTGGGAAACATTCCTCTTGTGTAATATTGTCTGGAGGTACTTGCAATAGGGCCCCCCAGTCCGGGAATGGAGATATGCCAGCCAATTCTGGACGGGGTCACACTTCCCCAAAGGGCTCTTTTCACAGTCTGGGGGTGCTCCTAGACTTGTCTCTCCATCTAACGGCTCAGGAGGATGCGACAGTCAGGAGCACTTGCTATCCGTTTCGACTGATACCCAGCTGCGCCCCTTCCTGGAGCGGGAAGACCTTGAAACACTGCTACATGCAATGGTAACCTCTCGACTCGACTTCTGTAACATGCTCTACATGGAGCTACCTTTGTGTCAAGTTCAGAAACTTCAATTGGTACAGAATATGGCAGCCAGGCTGGTTACTGGCAAATCTAGATCTGCCCACATCAGTTTTAAAATCCCTTCACTGGCTGCCTATTAATTTCTGGGCAAGATATAAAGTGTTGGTTTTAACCTTTAAAGCCCTACGTGGCTTGGGTCTTGAGGAGTGCCTTCATCCATATTATCCTCCCTGCACTCTTTGTTCCGCCGGGAAGAATCTGCTTCAACCAAAGAGGACTAGTCTTTCTGCAGTGACCCAGCAATCCTTTTCAGCAGCTGTTCCTAGACTTTGGAACGACCTGCCGGACGAGATCCGTCAGATTACCACCTTGGAAACCTTTAAGAAGGCTATTAAATGGATCTCTTCCAGCAGGCCTTTCCAGACTAGAATATCCTTGTTGACCTGCCTCCCCCCTCTTTTTCTTCCCTCCCATTATCCTCCATCTTTATCTTTTACTCTACCTGGACTCCGCTTGAAAAAAATATTTCATATTAATTTTTATTGTACACTAATGTGTTTTTTTTAACTTTTCTACTTGGTTTAATCTCTTTTTAGTGTTTATGATGGGGAGAGGAATGGGGATCTTGAGATTAAGAGGAATACAAATAAATAAAAGTATTACTACATACACATACACACAGGGAGAGAGAGGAGGATGTAGACATTAATATAATAATAATAATAATAATAATAATAATAATAAATTGTTTATTTATAGCCTCCCCAATCATGAAGAATCCGGGCAGGTTACAGCAGTAAGAAAAATACATCACAAAAACAATAGATTAAAAATCACATAACAAATTACAATAATAATAAATAACAAAAAGAATGCATAGCAAATAACAATAATAAAAACTGCATACCAACAGATCAAATCAATACAACTCAAAATTAATCCCCAGAATACATAACAAAAAAACACAACAAATCATAATAGCAATAAATAGCAAAAACTGACAATGTTTAACTCTCTCCTGGCATCAGAAATACAACACAGTGCAAAATGCAAGACGACAATAATAACAAAAGACTGGTCCTTAATACTCCCTCAAGCATTAGCTCATAATAAAATTCCTCTCTGGCTGGAGCAGTCTTCCAGAGGGCTGGGGAGCCGGCGTTAAGTTGCTGCCCTGGTGTCTCTCAGCCTCAGTAGCTGGCCTGGTGTTTCTAGGGGTGGGGCAGCTTTATAGAGTGTTGCTCCATGCCATGCCCTGGTTGCTGTGCCTCTGCTGCTGACTCCTGGCAGATGTTAAAGGAGACAGGTACCTTCCCAGCCTGGTGTCTCTTAGCATCAGTATCTGGCCTGATGTTTCTAGATGTGGGCAACCTAAGCCTAAAGTTCGCTCTTGCTATACACAGGGGATCTGTTCCAGATCCCCTTCCATATGCTCAACTTCCATTGACCTCAATGGTGGCATGGCTACATGGTTGCGCGACCACTGGAGACAATGGGACTTGGCCTTCCCAGCCACCCGAAGCCTACCTTGCCTTCTCTTCCTCTGACTCTTCGCCCTTCTATTGTGAGCCTGGAGGGAGGGAAGCAGAGCAGCGGAGCCTCAGCAGGTCCGGAGCCGAAATGGACCATGAGGTCATCCAGCTGGGCCCTAGAGCACTGCCCTCAGAGCATCCAGCTAAGTCCTTTCTTTCTAGCAAGAGAGGTCCAAGCCTTGCGGTTCCTGCTGGCTCCATCAGGCCTGGGCAAGCGCCGCCTCCAACTGCCCCAGTTGGAGACCTGGGACCTAGCTGGAAGGAAGCTCCGAGGGCAGTGTTTCAGTCAGCGGGCCACAAACAACATCCAGGAATGGGGACTTAGGAGTGTTGCCCTCAGAGCTTCCTTCCATTCAGGTGCCAGGCTTGGGCCTCCATTGGCTGGAAGACAGGAACCTGGAAGGAAGGAATCTCCGAGGGCAGCGTTCTGGAGTGCCCATTCCTGGAGGTGCTCTGGGGCCTGGCTGGATGAGCAGAGGAGCCTCAGCAGGTCTGGAGCTGAAACCAACAACAAGGTCATCCAGCCAGGCCCCAGAGCAGCCTCCAGGAATGGGCACTCCAGAGCGCTGCCCTCGGAGCTTCTTTCCTTCCAGGTCCCTTCTGTTAGGAAGAATTGAATTTCTGAATAGGGGAATTATTTAGCTCAATTGCTGAGAGGTAGGGTCCTAACAACAACCTTCCGAGACCAGGTCCCAAGATGTCTAAGAGAGGTCCACAAGAATCCCTTGAGAGATGACGCTGAGACAGACTGCTCCAATTAAGTCCAAATATTTATTAAAAAGGAGAAAACAATCACACAGCAAAAGCAGGCACAAACACTCACACACACACACAATTCTCAGTGAAAGTAAAAGGGGGAAATCGGGAGAGAGTTGAGAGAGGCAAATCTATGGGAGATACTCCCTTCTGAAGGCTTCTCCAGGAACCAGATGTGGATATAGATCAGGGGTAGACAACCTTTTTGAGCCGGGGGCCGGGTTGCTGTCCCTCAGACAACTCGGGGGCCGAAGCCAAAAAATAAATAATTATTTTTTTTAAAAAAAAAAATTAAATATATAAATAAACCAGGACAAATGTAGGACAAAATTTTCAAATGGAAGACACTTTTTTTAAAAAAAAAATGGAGGACACATGAAAAAATTTGCTGATTTTTTAAAAAAATGTTAATATAAATGCATGTTTCTGAGGCTTCTATAGACAATTTCCCCCCAAAGGCCCCAGTGGCAATCAGCGGCAGAATCAGGCTGGGGCCGATCCCAAGGCCTTGCAGGGCCGCATCCGGCCCGCGGGCCGCAGGTTGCCTACCCCTGATATAGATGATCAGATGACACGGCTGCTGAAATGTGGGGGAAATGGCCGAGGGAGCTCAAATCAGAGCTCGGTCTGACATGAAGCCAGGCTGTATTCTGAATGTAACACACTGGTGTATGCTTAGACTGAGGCTTATATAGACAATTTGTAACCTTTGGCTATGAGCTTGATGACTTAACTTCAGCCAAGACAAAGGGTATGAAGACCTGGGCTTTTGTTAAACCAAGGTGAAGAATAGACTGAGCCAATGCACTTAGATCTGAAAACAATCAAGGAAGGCAAACAGATGAATAGATGACCAGTGACTTATTCACTGGGCCATTAAGTGTGAGACTAAAACAAAAGCCTGTATTGTACTGGTTTTGGAGGTGATGTTTTTTCTTGTCTAGCAACTCCCAAACCTTTCTGTGGGGAAATTTCAAAGTGTTGTTTTCCAGGGGTCTTGTGAGTCTGACTCATCTGCATACCTGACCCACTGCTTTCAGGATTATGGCTGCCAGCCTGGCAGGTCAGTTTGGGGTCATGAAGGAACTCCACACACACTCCAAAATTTATTAAAATCCATATGTGGTAACAATTCCTTCCAGTGTGGAGAAGCCCCTTCTCTGGGCTATGTCCCGTGGGTGGCTTCCTCCTCCTCTCTGCTGCCCCCTCTTCTTCCTCCCTCCTCCCCTTTCCCACCACTGCCTCTGCCTCCCCCTCCTCTTCCTGTTCTTCTTTCCTGCCGCCTCTTCTTCCTCCCTCCTCCTTTTCATTTTCCTTTTCCCACTCGACCTCTACCTCCACATCTTTCTTTCCCTCCTCTTCCTCTCTTTTGATGCGCTGCTCATTTTTCTTCCTCCTTTTGTCCTCCTGGCCCACCCCACGGTCTTGCCATGCATGTATGCTCAAATCCCCACATGGCAAGTCCGCGTATAAGGATGGCCCGCTATATTTTCCTTGTTGTCCCTCATAGAAAAAGTCTATCATAAATATTAATTGGGAAGGCAGGGTGGGAATAATCATAATAATAATAACTTTATTTATATACCGCCCTTCGAAACATCAGGGCGGTTTACAGCAATAAAACTACATTCAATACAATACAATTTACAATTTAAAAACAATACAATTAAAACAATAAAAGAACTTGTGCCAAATCGTAAGTTGCTAACAGAGGGTGGAGGGCTCTCAGGGGAAGTATCAGGGGTAAGCCTGTTTAAAAAAGAACGTTTTCAGCCCCTTCTTAAATTGGGCCAGGGAGGTTGCTGAACGGAGCTCGATGGGCAGCGAGTTCCAGAGAGTAGGGGCCGAGGTGGAAAAGGCCCTTCTGGTGGTGTTGACTAATCTGGTCTGTGGAACTCTTAGTAGATGCTGCCCAGTAGATCTGAGTGTGCGGGGCGGATTGTACGGAGAGAGGCGGTCCTTTAAGTACTCTGGACCCAAGCCATTTAGGGCTTTATAGGTTATGACCAACACCTTGTATTGCTCCCGGAAGCGAATAGGCAGCCAATGTAGGTCTTTTAAGACCGGTGTCATATGACTGGTCCTAGGTGTATTAGTGACCAGTCTTGCTGCCATATTCTGCACTAATTGCAGCTTCCAGGTATGGTACAAGGGTTGCCCCATGTAGAGCACATTGCAGAAATCCAACCGAGAGGTGACCAGAGCGTGTACCACTGTTTCTAGGTCCCCCCAGCTCAGGTAGGGACGCAGCTGGCGTATCATCCGAAGCTGATAGCAGGTGCTCCTGACCGTCACATCCACCTGAGATGTAAGGTGGAGCGACGAGTCAAGGAGCACCCCCAGACTGCGTGCAGAGCCCTTCACGGGAAGCGTGATCCCATTCAGGACAGGTGGAACCACCGCCATCCCTGGGCCAGGAGGACCTATCACAAGTACTTCCATTTTCTCTGGATTCAAACTGAGTCTGTTTTACCTCATCCAGCCCATTACCGACTCCAGGCAGGCCACGAGAGGAGAGATGCCATCCCCGGTTACTGCATCAGTCGGAGACATAGAGAAAATTATTTGGGTGTCATCAGCGTACTGATAACCCCGCACCCCATGTCTCCGGATGATCTCTCTCAGTGGTTTCATGTAAATGTTAAAAAGCATGGGAGACAGAATGGCTCCTTGAGGGACCCCAGATGTTAGGGGTCTCCTGTCGGAGCACACGTCTCCCAGCTGCACCATCTGGAACCTCCCAGAGAGGTAGGACCGGAACCACTGGAGCGCAGTGCCCCCGACTCCCACCTCTGCCAGGCGCTCCAGAAGGATACCATGGTCGATGGTATCGAAAGCCGCTGAGATGTCTAAGAGTACCAACAGGGACACGCTTCCTCTGTCAATGCCCAGACGGAGGTCATCGACCAAGGCGACCATGGCAGTCTCAACCCCGTAGCCCGCCCGAAAGCCGGTTTGAAATGGGTCTAGATAATCTGTTTCATCCAGGATCGATTGGAGCTGGATCGCAACCGCCCTCTCGATCACCTTACCCACAAATGGCAACAGCGATACAGGCCGATAATTATTATGCATCAGGGGGTCAAGGGAGGGCTTTTTAAATAAAGGTCTTACAATGGCCAATTTTAGTTTTGATGGAAATTGCCCATCCCTAAAAGATGTATTGATAATCCGGTGTAACATTGAAGTTACCACCGGTCCCCCCTGAGCCGCCAGCCATGAGGGACAGGGATCGAGAGAGCAGGTCGTCTTCCTAACACTCCCAAGGATCCTGTCCACATCCTCGGTACTCACAGACTCAAAGTGATCCAGCTTAACCAAGTCCATGGAGGCTCTGGGCACCTCTATTCTGGTTTCTGCTCTAATACTGGCATCCAGACCTTCGCTTATCCGAGAGATTTTATCCACGAAGAAGTTGTTAAATAAGTCACAGCAGGCCTTAGAAGGTTGAAGGATCTGGTTCGGGGCAGGAGGGAGCTGAGTTAGCTCCCTCACAACCCTGAACAACTCTGCCGGACGCGACTCTGCGGACGCGACACGTGCACCATAGAACGAATTCTTAGCTGCATGTATTGCCTCTCCGTAGTCCTTCAAGAGATGGTCTAGGACAGTCTGGTCGGATAAGCTCTGGTGTTTCCGCCAGCGGTGCTCTAGCCGTCGCAGAACCCGCTTCCTTGCCCAGAGATCTTCCGTATACCAGGGCTTTCTTTTGGAAGCAGGTCTGAGAGGGCGCTTGGGAGCGATACTGTGTATAACCCTAGAAAGATTGATATCCCAGATATCAATCAGGGCATCCACAGAGTCGCCGTCGGTTCCAACCGTATACCCCTCTAGGGCTTCTTGGAACCTTTTTGGTTCCATCAGCCTTCGAGGGTGGACCATTTTAATAGGTCTGCCACCCCCGGGGAGGATCTAGGTAGAAGCCTTGATTTTTGCCTCCACCAGGAAATGATCCGTCCATGACACAGGGGAAATATTCAATATTTCCACCCACGGAATTTCCATGTCCATACAAAAGACCAAATCGAGTGTATTACCCTTGGAATGCGTAGGCCCTGAGACAAGTTGTGACAGGCCCATGGCTGTCATGGTCTCCATGAATTCCCAAGCTGCACCGGATGGAACATAGTTGGCCGCGAGGGAGATGTTGAAGTCTCCCAGGACTAATAGCCTGGGGGACTCCAGCATCAACTCCGAGACCAACTGTGTCAGCTCGTTAAGGGAGTCTGTTAGCACACAGGGTGGCCGATAGACCAACAGAATCCCTAAACTGTCTCTAGCCTTCAGGGTCAGGTAAATACACTCAATATAGGAAGTTTGATGCACATGGTTCCTGGTAAGAGACAAGGTGTTCTTATGCACCAAGGCAACACCCCCTCCCCGCCCACCTAACCTGGTCTGGTCCTTCGCTGAGTACCCGGCAGGTAGGGCCTGAGCCCATACAGCTTCTCCCTCAGGCCCAAGCCAGGTCTCAGTAATGCAAGCCAGGTCACAGTTGTTATCCTCCAACAAATCATATATTATATGGGTTTTGTTCTTAATAGACCTGGCATTGCACAGGAGCAGAGACAGGGTTTGTGGTACGGTTGGAGCGACCCTCAGGTCTCTTTGGTTAGGAGAGGGACAGGAAGGTGGGATAGATATTAAGCATCGATCTGGCCTTCCCCTGTAATGCTGGTCCACTCTCCTACCGCCATACCTCCCCTTGCCCCACACTACCTCAATAGGAGCCCCGTCCATACAACAAGAGTTACCCTCTACCTCCCCAGCCAAAACATTCCCCGAGTCCATACCCTCCCCCTTCCCCTGTAGCACCATGGAAAGGGCAGAGAGAAGACACTTCAGTCATTCTCTGCCCCATTCGGCACAGGAACAACACCCCTGCCCTCAGACTGCCTCTGAAAATGCGCAACTGCGCAGCTGCGATGATGCAAAGTCCAACTAGCAGGGGAAGGCCACCCGGCAATAGTCACAGCTCCAGCAGTGGTGTGCCCGGTAGAGAGCAGAGGGGGCGTGGCGAAGAAGGCCCAGGCAGCCTGGCTTTTATGCGCACCTCTC
>NW_024803289.1:0-1471 GCF_019175285.1 Sceloporus undulatus | reverse complement strand
TCACTGGTGCGCCTCTCCCTCACCTTCCCCCCAGGTGTCCTCAATGTAGCTTTTTCCGGCCGCCGCAGGAAACGCCAAGATGGCGGCAAAGTCCAACTAGCAGTCCGTGGGCGGCTCCCCCAGGACGGTGTGCAGTTGAGCACCTCCGACAACCCGGGAAGGCTGCCTGGCAATAGTCGCTGCTCCAGCAGCGGTGTGACCGGTAGAGAGCGGAGGGGGCGTGGCGAAGATGGCCCAGGCAGCCTGGCTTTTATGCGCACCTCTTTCACTGGTGCGCCTCTCCCTCACCTTCCCCCCAGGTGTCCTCAATGTAGCTTTCTCCGGCCGCCGCGGGAAACGCCGAGATGGAAGCAAAGTCCAGCTAGCAGTCCGTGGGCGGCTCCATTGGGACGGTGCGCAGTTGCGCACCTCCGACAACTCAGGGGAGACCGCCCGGCAATAGTCGCAGCTCCAGCAGCGGTGTGCCCGGTAGAGAGCGACGGGGGAGTGGCGTGGGGAAGCTAGCTGCTGACTCTAGCTTCTGGCTTCACGGCTGGAGTGGAATGGAGGAATCCTACCCAAATAGTTGTAATACTGTGTCCTGGAATGTGGCCCCTACTCTGTATATGACAAACATGGTTCTTAATTCTTTACTGACACAGTATTGTAAGTATAGTATTAAACAGGAAACATATCTTTTGATGTTGCTGGGGTACATGCAATAATATTCTTCTCTTTTTTTCCAGCCCAGGGCCTCTGGTGCCAAGAAGAGCCTACATATGAGTCCAATGGCTTGGTAGCTTGTTATGCTTGTGAGAACCAACAATGCTACCGGACTGGAGTTTATAGAAGTAAGTTTCTTACTTACTTAGGTTACTAAATTCCAGGTAGCCTAGAATAAATAGGTGGATCATACCATGACCTCCCTTCCTTCTCTTCCCTTCCACTCCCTCAACCCCATATTTCCCTGTGGCTGTTATTGCTCCTCTCAAAGAGGGACGGTGATCTCACATTGTTGATCTTTTCCACACAGATGGCAACTTAAGAAGCTGGACAGCTGGTTGCACCACCGAAGATATTAAATGCAACCACACAGAAAAAGAATTAGTCTCACATGCCATTTTTCACCAGATAAAGATTTTGCGTGTAAAAGTCACCACTTGCTGCAACGACCGTTTCTGGTGTAATGGTGGACCTCCTGCCTCTTACATTTCCTCTAAGCCACATCTTTTCAGAAGGAGCAGTGACTAAAGGAGACATGTGGCACACTTAGTCCTTCCCCAGAGAAGCTCATTGCTCTTGTCCTTATCTACTCTTAAGTTTCCAAACACTCTTAACTCTTCCACCAACTCACTTCTGATACATGTTCAGACTTAACTGAGCAAGTGAAGTGGCAATACAGATATTAATAAATATGTACACTGTCCTTAAATACTCATTCTCCATTACTAGCCCCAATGACCTCTTGAAACATTTGCTTGGTGCCATTTCT
>NW_024803288.1:0-9667 GCF_019175285.1 Sceloporus undulatus | reverse complement strand
GTCCAGCTACCACTTCAGTTTAGTAACATTGAAAGGAAGTCATTGAATATTAGATCCTGAACGAGTGCTCTTTGTACACTCAAGGGTTGTTTAGGGGAAAGTTCAAGCTTCTTTGCAGGGTTAGGGTGGGTGGGTATGTGTTGACGCGAAGGAATTTCAAGTGCAAATAGCTTGCCTCACCTGACAGACTTCGAACCAGGAAATACCCTTTTTCTTTGCTGTGTCTGTTATACTGTACTATGAGAGAAATCATGTATGAAGGTTCATGGGTTCACATGTTGAAGGATTACAGCCAGAGATGTGGGCTCATTGGTACAATGTCTGTGAAGAGACAAGACAGTCCTGAAAGGGCCAGAGGTTTTCTGGCACTAGTAAGCATCAGAAATGTATTCCCAATCTGAAGTGGATGAAAAGTTAAGTTTCAGTTCTGAGAACTTGACTGATGTGTTCTGCTGAGTGTTGGAATTATATACAAAGAAACAGATTATCATTATTGCCTGGTTACTATCTTTCTTGAATAGATGGGGAAAATACTCTGTGGTGCACTTGCCCTACATGTACCCAATAGTTTAAAAATGGAGCTACATGAAGTGTCCTTGTCTTTCAAGAGCAACTCAGTTGCGCAAGTTCAGAGTCCAAGGCTGGTTCTACCATTTTGCAGGGTGAGGCAGTTCCCTAAACCTCACATCTTTAGTATTCTCAAAAGGAAGCACTTTATTAGAAATTTATTTATTATTGCATTTAACTACTGAACAATGTGTGTGAGAGTTTCTGCCACTGGTATCTAAAGAACTTGAATAGGTTTGGGTAGTATCAACCTTGAATTGGGAATGGCACTATTTTTTCTTCAGTCTCACAAAGCAAAATTTCTTGAATCAGCACTGTTATGCTTTGGAGAGCAGTTGTTCCAGTAAGAAATACGTACTGTATTCACTTCCAGATGCTTCATATTATTTAACTCGCCAAGAGTTATAGGTATTATAGCTACTTGAGAAAAGTCATATCCCCCCCCCCCCCCCTCTCTTTTGTATGTGGCTTCAAGTTTCCTGTCAACTTATGGCAACCTCATGAATTTCATAGGATTTTCTTAGGCAAGAATTACTTGCAAATGTATTGTTTTTTGTGGGGGTTTTGGGCTATGTGGCCATGTTCTAGAAGAGTTTCTTCCTGATGTTTTGCCAGCATCTGTGGCCACATAGCCCGAAACCCCCCCCAAAAAAAACTGGATGCCAGCCATGAAAGCCTTCAACCCCACATACTTGCAGATGGTTTTGCCAGTTCCTTCCTCTCAATTATAGCTCATAGCACTTGGTATTCATTGGCACTGCCCTGTCCCAGTACCAACAAGGGCTGAACCTCCTTAGCTTCCAATAATTATTTATTTGTTTGTCTTATTTCATTTGTATGCCTCATTTCTCCCACAGTGGAACTCAAGGCAGCTCTGAGATGGAATCAATATATTTTTTTTAAAAAAAATCACAATAAAAAATTTAAAACGATTAAAATCAACCCACAAAACAGTATAAAATCATTTTTAAAATTTCAAAGTTAATATGAGGAGATATAGTCTTTCAGGTAGTCTGAACCTAAACTATATCAAGCTTTATAGGTCATGACCCACACTTTAAACTGTGCCCAAAAATGAACTGGGAGCCAGTGAAGCTGTTTTAACAAGGGAGTTATGTGTTCCCGGATGGCATTTTGGCCACAGCATTTTGGACCCACTGAAGTTTCCAAACAGTTTTCCAAAAGTAGCTCCACGAAGAGTATGTTACAGTTGTCAAGCAGGGTATAATTGAGGCGTGTGTTACCTTTGCCAGTTTGAGGCACAGTTGGCACACTAGTTTCAACTGTGCAAATGCACTCCTGGTCACTGCTGAAACTTGGGCATCCAGGCTTACAGTTGAGCCCAGGGGTGTGCTAAAGCGGCAAAGATGGAGTCACTGTTCACAGACCTGTCTTTTTACTGACCAAGAACATTTCTGTCTTGTTTGGGTTCAATTTATTTGCCCTCATTACTGACAACAGACATTAGTGCAGTACTGGGACAGCTTCCTTGGAATCAGATGGGAAGGAGAGGTAGAGTTGAGTGTCCTCAGCATATTGATGATGCCACAGCCCAAAACTCTAGATGAATTCTTCCAATGGTTTCATGTAGATGTTAAATAGCATGGGGCCAAAACAGAACTCAGAGGGACACCACAGGCCAACAGCCTGCGAGGCACACAGGAGTCACCTAGCACCATCTTCTGAGTTAGGCCATCCAAGAAAGACTGAAACCAATTCATAGCTGTGCCCTCAAGTCCCAAAAGATTTGGTGTAAAGCTACTGAGAGGTCCAGAAGAACCAACAGGGACACACTCTCCTGACCAGCCCCATTTGTGGGTTATCCACCAAGGTGACCAAAGCTTCTCCACCCTGTAACCAGGCCTGTAGCCAGATTGCAAAGGAGCTAGATAATCAATCTCATCTAGAAACACCTGGAGTTGGGAGGCCACTACATGATCCAGAGCCTTGCCCCAAAATGAAATATTAGAGACTTGTTGCTAATTATTCAAAATGGTGAGATGCAGACCTCACCACAGCCTCTTTTAGGCAGGATGGAAACTTCCTTTACTGCAGTCCATTCGCCTTACCCAGTTGGCCAGTACCTCTCTAGCTGCTTTCAGAAGCCAAGAAGGACAAGGATTCAGTACACATGGGGTTGCTCTCCAAAATGAGACAAGAACTGATGTCTGTAGGGCATTTAGGCACTTGCTTATTCTACTATTAAGCACACAATAGAAGATGGGAATAATTAAACCAAATAAGGCTGTGTAATTTTATAAAAGTATATGGGCAATCTGTTCATAATTATTTGTCTTGAGAAATCTCCATTTTTTTTTTATTTATTTTTTTACCATCAGTAAAGATCTTACTGGAATTTTCCAGCCTGAGGTGTCCGCTCTTTGAGTGTATTGCTCAAAGTGTATTGCATAGATCATTTTAGTGACCCAATACCTTTTGTTCTCCCTGAATGGGAATTTTTATAAGATAAACCTGAAGCCCAGATTTTGTCCACCTTGAATTATGGCAACATACCTTGGGATTCTGTTGACACACCTCTATTTTACCTATTGCCTTAAGGCAGAGGTCAGCAAAGTGTATTTTGTGGGCTGTACGCAGCTCTCAAAGCCACTTTGAAATCCTGCAGCATCCCTCAAATTAGGATTTCCAGACCTCCAGGCATTGCCTCTAAGACAAAAGCTATAGGCAAATTCAGGAAGCTTCTGACAGGTGTGTAGTGTCAACATGACTTACCTGTGAATTCATGTATATCTGGCAGTAGGTTAAGTAGGAGTCCAGCAGCAGCAAGTGGGGAGCGGAGGAAATAAAAGTCCGAAGCAGTACACTGGGCCCTTGGTATCCACTGGTGATGGCATCCAGGACAATTGTATTTAATACAATGGGGTATTAAATACAATATGGTATATGATAAAATGGCAGAATCAAGGTTTGCTTTTTGGAGTTTATATATTTTAAAAATATTTTCAAGCTATGGATAGTTGAATTGGTGGATATGGAGAGCCAACTGTATTACCTCTGGAAGGTGTTTTCTGCACTGGCTGTTGCTACATTGCCAGTCATGGAAGACTTGGGAGGAAGAGGGAAGAGCTGAACTTCAGTCTGGATTGGGGTTAGAGAACAGAAAAATGGTGGAGGTGTGTGTGTGTGCATGAGAGAGAGAGAGAAGAGGAGGAGGAAGAGGAGGAGGAGAAGGGGCAGGCAAAGAAGGAGATGGATGGGAATTTGGGGGATTGGGAATGATTTGGGAGGAAGCTGCTAAACTCTAGGCTTGCTGATAGAGCTGATCAGAAATTGGATGGTGGTGTAATAAGAGTAATTGTTGTGTCGGACTAGGAGAGGAGATCATTTGAGGTACTGTTGCTTTATTATGTTTTCATAAGAGGCTTGATTATTGTAGCCAAGGGAGAGAAGGAGAAGAGAGAGGCTGAGTGTTTTTAATCTATTTCTAATTTGGAGGGGGCTGCCATCAGTGGCAAAGAAAAAAACAACAGTGGGGAATTTTGGTGAGAATGGGCTCAGAGTAAGGTACTGATCTGACAGAGTGCCAAGAACGCAAGAGCAGGAAACAGTTACCTGGATCGAGAGAGAAAGAGGAGAGAAAGTGAAGGACGATATAGTAAGATAGTTCTTTAGATAAATATGGCAGTCTGGAAACATTTGTTGCTTCATTAATTTCTGGCTTGGAATGGATAATTTCAACTTTGTTTTTCAGTCAAGTACTGTCTTTTTGCTCTGGTTACACTATAACTTTCATCACATGCCAATCATTTAACCTAAGGTTTTGGTGTATGAACAGTGTGTCCTGCAAATCCAGAGAGAGATTACTTGTTTTAATTTTTTTAAGCTGCCATGAGTTCCAGTGCTGAGAGAAGGAGATATAGGCAAGTATGGTGAAAAATTGTTGTTGTTGTTAATTTTGTATCTGCCTTGGACCTCTGCCTCTTCCCTCTGGAATAGAGGCAGTCCAGGGAGAGGGGGTAGATTTGGAAACAGCCCTGTTAGCTAAAAGCCTTATGTTTGTTTTCAACAAGAGAAATATTTGCTCTCTGTGTGTATATGTGTGCGCATGCATCCATGTGTTTGAATGACAACTATGACTGATGCTTAATCTGTAAAGCTTAATGCTATCATTGGTCCACCCCTGTGACATTATGCAAACATTTCCTTGAGACATCACCATGGGAGTAACCCTAGATCTTGGGTTTTGGCCCAGAAATCTCAGGGCTTAGGGTAATCCTGACCTGGCCACCCTATCCACAATTGATATGTGTGTGTGTGTGTGTATGTGCGCGATTGCGCACATGTGCTAACAATGTCCACCATGCCACCTGTGTGGCATTTTTACCAAAATGAAATGAAAATCAGAGGGAGGGGGCATGTTGTTTTTGCCCTCCGAATCCTGGCAGTTTCCCACCTCTGTTTTATGGTTATCTGAAAATAAAATGTAGAATATCTTCTCTTAAATGAGGGATGAAATTTTATTCAGCTTGCAACTGAAGGCATGGAGGTAGATGGAGGAACAAATAATTAGGACCTAGTCTTGCTCCCTTGTTTCCTAAAGAAGTCTAGGATGATTGAGGTGGAAGACAGGAAGAAAAAACAACATTTCTAGCTTGTACTGGATTGACCTACTGAGCTCAGTAAGGACAGGAATTTTACCTAACTCGTTTAGATAAAGGGGAACCAGGGAAACAATGAGATTCCTTCCCTGGTGACTGGGTGCCATTTGGGCTGGTCTGCTGTGCTACAAAGAGGAAAAAGTCTTAGACCAGCCCTGGATCTCCACATTTTCAATTCCTATGAATTATAGAATTCATTAATGGGACAGTGTGCTACATGTCTACTGGTACTCTAAAAGGAGGACCAGTTCAAATCTGCTGCAGACTAATTTAGAGAAGGATAATGACATTCTAACAGGGATGTGGTGGCTCAATAGTTAAGATTCTGGCTCTCATGATCTCAATGTCAGTTTGAGGCCCAAGTGCCATATGATGGAGTGAGCTCCCATCATTAGTCCGAGCTTCTGGGAGTACTCCTGGACTCATCACTACAGTTGTCATCCCAAGTTGATGCGACAGCCAGGAAGTTTGGAAGCTTCAATTGGTTCAAAATATGGCAGCCAGACTGGTCACTGATGCTTCCAGATTTGACCATATAACACCCATATTAAAAACACTTCATTGGCTGCTAATTAGCTTTCGGGCACAGTACAAGGTGTTGGTTATCACCTTTAAAGCCCTACATGGCTTGGGCTCGAGTTACTTGTAGGAACACCTCTCCCTACACAATCCGCCCCGCACTCTCAGAATATCTGGGAAGCATTTATTGGAAATACAGACAACTAGACTCGCCATGACTTCCCAAAGAACTTTCATTGCCGCTGCCCCAAAACTGTGGAACAGCCTGCTGGAAGAGATCTGTCCCATTACCACCTTGGACGCTTTCAAAAAGGCACTCAAGATGGAGCTCTTCTGGTGGGCCTACCCATCTGAACTTGTTTAGGATATTAACCATCAATCCTTGATGATGTTTCTCTCTAAAAAGCTCTATAGAACAACAATGCTTTCTCTAAGTGATATCATTACTGCTTACATGATGTATTTATTGAACTGTTTTATTGAATTGTTGTATTTAATCAACTGTATTGAATGTTTTTTTACTGGCTTGTAACCCTGCCTCGATCCGTAGGGAGAGGCGGGGAAATATAAATTTTTATTATTAATTATTATTTTAGTCATGCTGACCACATGACCATGGAGTCATCTTTGACAATGCTGGGTCCCTTAGCTTAGTAATGGAGATGAACACCATTCCCTACAGTTGAACACGACCAGACAATCTTGTCAAAACCTTACCTATTTAATGACACTCTAACTTCCAGTGAAAGTTCTGAGGGCTTTCTGAGTATTTAGCTCAAGCACTCAAAATGGTCCAGAGTGCCTTTGACCTCCTCTGATTCTCTCTCAATTCTTCAAAGCAAAAACCACAAACATATTTTGCTACAATGTACCCAGGACATAAATATACCACATGCTGATTTGTTGTTCTTATTTTGTGCCTTCAAGCAAAGTCCAACCTATGGTGAACCCTATCATATGGTTTTCTTGGCAAAATTTCTTCAGAGGAGGTTTGCCATCATCTTCCTCTTAGGTTCAGAAAAAATGGCTTGCCCAAGTTCACCTATTTGTTTTTCATGACTTAGCAGAGATTTAAACCCTGGCCTTCTAGAGTCCTAGGACTTTATCACATGAGGGTGGAAAAGTGGAATGAGAGCAAGATAGTAGTGTCTGTGATCATACCTTATCACATGATCTATCTAATAGCTGGTCTGTAGTCTATCTATTGCTGAAGTGGTCCTTGATGCCACCCAATCTTGCTGCTTTTCCACTGTTGATTCATGTGTGATAAGTTCCTCCTGACATAGTGCCGATATGCAAGCAGTCACAAGATGCAAGTTGGCATGATTATGCTTCTCTCCTCCTTTCCCCACTCCCCCTCACTATTCTCAAGCAGGCTATTTTTGTTTCTTTCCCCCCCAATTTCTTTTCTTTCACTGACTGTTTTTATGACATGGATTGCCACGATTGCACAATTGTGTTAAAAATAAAAAGAAATACAGAACAAAAGGCATGCTGGGGTGGACATAGAGTAGGGAGGTGGAGCTATGGAGGCTGACATGCAGAAGACAGAGCCCAGGACAAAAGCAGCAGCATGGTAATTTGGAAGAACTATGTGATAATGACTGCCCTTATCCCAGCATGCATGGTGCCTTACAAGCTTGGTGTGATAAAGTCCACAATACCACACTGGACCAAGCTGATGCATGGAGTATATTTTCCTTCTGAGGATCCTGGGACTTACAGACTTATTTATTTATTTATTTAGGTGTCTCCAGTCACATTGATGTGGCTGCCATGCCAAAACTAGCAGAAAGAAAGCGATGGAGAGCTGTCTCATAGCAAATTTTGCCCACCTTGTAGGAATTTTAACAGAGATGTTTGTATAGCCATATACGCCCACTTAAAATTTTAGCTCCCAGTGTGTTATATTCATTTTGTTAAGAACAACCAACCCACACTGAATGGCTAGCTTGCTTAACTCGTGACAAACAGGTTTCTTTAAGGCTGTGCCACTCATTCTCACTTGCTATTTATAACACTACAGTTTAGAAAGAAAGAAAAAAGGAAGGTCAGGGGATGCCAAGCAAAAGAACAGTTAAGCTTATTGAAATTTGGAAAGAAGAAATTAGTCATTTCTGCTCACAAGGCATGTTCTTGACCAAGTATCTGAGTCATCAGCTGAACAGCAAGAGAAGAAAGCGCAACACACATATTTCTTTACACTTTAGACCAGAGGAAAAGCAAACTTTGATGATATTGCTATAAAAGGTTTGGTTTTCTAGAATATTTTTAACAAATGACTAAGGGAAAGAAAGTTTTGCTCTCTCTAAAATTCCAGAATGCCCATCTCAACTGAGATGACATAGTGAGGTGGATGCTTTGTTAAAAGAAGGGTTGAAGGGTTTAATGGGCCTTAATATTATCACCAATACCAGGTGTAGTTTCAGGTTTTGGGAGCACTTGGACAAGATCTCACAGGGAGTACCTATGTTTTTCTGAACAAGCCATTTTTTTAAAAGCTGCAATGCCATGGACTCCTGGGGCCTTAGATTTTGGGGGAACCAGGATGGTAGTCTCAACTGCATCCAATGGAGAGTGGATGCTGGAATAAATGTGGTAGTAACATTGAGAAGAAGTCACTTTCATTCAGAAAGTTATCCCACTATTACTGCAGGGTTTGGGGAAGTGTTTAGTGTTTCATCTGGTCAGGTTTCTTGGAATCATGCAGCCTGACCATGTTGACAAGATGCTTGAATCAGTCTGTCTTATGACATGTAAACTTGACCTTTGTTCATCTTGGCTGATAAGATCAAGTGCTGAGGAATGCCTCCCCCTGTCAGGGGGAGGTGTGTGCTGTTTTGATAGAGGCTATAAGTCATTCTCTCATGGAGAGGACTTTCCTGCACCGAAAGTATGTGAGAATGATCATCTCATTGCCAATACCCCCTTTTTGGGCAAGGAGTACTTTGGGGCAACTTCAGACATTCTTGGGGGGGGGGGGAATTATATGGGCCCATTTCAGTCTGGTTTCAAGCTGGAGTATGGTAACGAAACAGCCTTTACCACTCTGAGTGAAAGACAGGGATTCTCCTGGATCAGTAACAATCAATACTATTCTCTATGGTATCCTACTGGATTGGTTCTGCACAATGAGAGTAGAAGTCATACTGCTATGTTGATTCTTTTCCTATCTACAGGACTAGTTGCAGAGATTGACATCAGGGATTTCTATTCAGTCTCATGGCTGTGGGGTATCATGGAGTTCCATCCAATTCCCCAAGCTATTTAATATCTGCATGAAGCTACTAGTGAGACCATTAGGACTTCAAGGGTCAAGTGCCACTGGTATGTTGATGACACTGCTCTAATTCTCTGGCTGTTACAGTCAGGTAGGATAGTACATTGTGCTGGACCAGAGTCTGGATGCTGTAATTGGTTAGATGAGCATGCAAAAAATTGACACTGAATTCTAATATGATGGAGAGTTTGTGGAGTGGTGGTGCTTCTGGATCCAGGAATTGGAAAAGTGCCTTGCCCTCAATGGGGTTGCATTGACGGAGCAAGCATGTAGCTTGGGATTACTCTTGAACGATCTCTATCATTAGAGACCAAATTAGACTCCATAGCGTGGGGTGCATGGGGCCAGCTTCAACTGGATTTTCAATTATGGTCTTTCATGGATAGGGATCACTTGGCCACAATAATTCATCTCTGATAACTTCCTGATTAGACTATTGCAATGTGCTGTATGCAGGGCTGTCTTTTAAGAGGATTTGAGGGTTGTAGCTAGCCCAGTACACAGCAGCTAGTTTTCTGATGGGAACATCATTTAGAAACATAATTACACTAATTACACCAGGCTTATGCTCTGAATTCAAGGTATTAATGATGAAAGTTCAAACCGGGTGCAGTCTGGATCCTTGATACCTGAACGAGTTCCTCTCCCTATATGCATATTCCTGAGCAATGAGGTGTACTGG
>NW_024803287.1:9123-9669 GCF_019175285.1 Sceloporus undulatus | reverse complement strand
CCGGCTGCAACCGGGTCTTTCCCGGTTTTGGCGGCACCTGCCCGGTCACGGCATGGGTGCCGCCAAAAACCGGGAAAAGCCCAGTTGCAGCGGGGTTGCTGGGCAACCCTGGGGCCTCGCTGCCCTCCTCCTCCTCCACTGTGCATGGCTGCGCGGAGGAAAAGGAGGGCAGCGAGGCCTGGGGCGGAGGAGGCTGCAGGGAGGCGGCGCCTCTTGGGCACAGCCACGCCAACCTCCCAGCCTCCCTGCAGCCTCCTCGCCTTCTTCCTGGTCCCCACGGGGGCCAGGAACGAGGCAAGGCCCCGGCCATCGCCGGCGCTCTCCCCGCCTCCTTCCTGGTCCCCGCGGGGGCCAGGAGCGAGGCGAAGCCCCGGCCATCGCCGGCGCTCTCCCCACCTCCTTCCTGGTCCCTGCGGGGGCCAGGAATGAGGCAAGGCCCTGATCGTGGCCTCCGATTGCGGCGAGGCCGCTTAGCCTCCGCTCCCTGCCACGAGGGGAAATGTAGGACAAAATTTTCAAATGTAGGACACATTTTTGTGTGTCCTA
>NW_024803287.1:0-9098 GCF_019175285.1 Sceloporus undulatus | reverse complement strand
CTATTTATCTGCCTTGTATTTGCATGCTTTTCCTGGAAGAGAAAGGAGGAGCTGAGTGAGGGAGGCCCCTTTACATCCTGCCCTCTCCTCCAGCCCCAGACACCACTCAGCGTGGGCCCCTCATAAGTCTGGGCTCCCTTCCCAGCTATGTATTGCTATGTTACACTTGTTTATTACTTTTGTATTGTTCTTGTTATTGATATTGCTTTGTATTATCATTACTGTTGTAAGTGCCCGGATTCTCAGTGATTGGGTGGATATAAATAAATCCCATTATCCTTATTTTATTATTTTATTATTATGCTTTTCGATTGCTAGGTTGGCAGAGGCTGGGACTAGTGACAGGAGCTCACCCCAAAATGCATACGGTTGCCATAAGTCGGACCTCCAAACCGGGACAAATGTAGGACAAATATGGACAAAATTTTCAAATGTGGGCACTTTTATAAAATGGAGGACACACCAAAAAATGATTATTTTTTTTTATTTCATATAAATGCATGTTTCTTAGCCATGATCAAAATGGAGGACATTTGGCCTTATACCTAGACAGATGGCAGAATGTGCTCCCTTTCTGGCCAAAAACCAGAGAGGAAAAAGAGTGGAAGAAGCAGGGAGGAGGAAAGGAGGCGAGAAGAAAGGAGGAGGAGAGGAGGAGGAGAGGGGAAGGAGGAGGAGGAAAGGAGGAGGAGGAAGAAGAGGAAGTAGAGAGGAAGAAAAAGGGGAGAAAAGAGGGGAAGGATGAGGTGGAGAAGAAAGAGGTGGAGAAGAAGAGGAGGAGGAGAAGAAGAAGGAAGAAGAGGGAGGAGGAGGAGGACAGGAGGAAGAAGAAGAAGAGGGGAAGAGAGGAGGAGGAAGAAGTGAAGAAGAGGAGGAAGAAGAGGCGGAGAGGAGGAGCAGAAGAGGGAGCGAGGAGAAAGAAGAGGAAAGGCTCTTTCCCGTTGCCAGGCTGCCTCCCTGGCCGGCGCGGGAGGCCGGAAGGCCGCGGAAAAGGGCCCCGCCGAGGCGAGGACCCTTTTTCCACTGCCAGCGCCCCTGGCTGGCGGAGGAGGCGAAAAGGCGGCGGAAAGGGCCTCGCCGAGGCGAGACCCTTTCCCTGCCTGGCGTCCGTCGCGGAGGGATCCCGGGGGCGGGGCCAAACCGGGGCGGGCAAGTCCACCCCCCGGTGGGATATGGCAACCCTAACATGCAGCACCTACGCCTCAAACTGCTAGCATTTGAGTTTATGATCCCAGAATTGACATCTTAACCATTCGCCAACACATCACACTTTATTATTACATTATAATCATTAATTACATTGCACTATTATTAAGGTTATTGTGCTGGCTCATATGATAAAAACATCCATTGGTTCCCTATTAAATCGTAAGGCAAGTGTAAGGTTTAAATTCTACAAGCACTTCACCAAACTACAGATTCCAAGATTCTGTAGGTTGGAGCTGTGGCTGTTCAAGTGGTATCAAACTGGTATAACTGTTTAGTGCAGATACATTCTGACCTGGGGTTGGGGACTTGTGGCCATCCAAAAATATTGGGCATCAATTCCACTACCTCTAACCAGCATAGCTAATTATAAGGGATGCTAGGAAGTGGGTCCAATAATATTTGGAGAGACTTAAATTGTCCACCCCTGCTCTTAACCATATATATTTGACTATAAGCTGACCTCATGTATAAGTCAAGGGCAGGTTTGGAGGGCCAATTATGAATTTTGATATGACCCTTGGATAATTGAGGGTTAAGCTTAGGGCCGGGTCTAATGATGAAGCAAAAGAAATAATGCCTAAGAACTTACAAAATTCTGGGAGGCCTAATTGTTTGGGCTCACACTAAAGGTTGGATGGAAGGAGAAGTACAGGGAGGTCAGTGCTTCTAGAATAGATGCACTCTAGGCTATCACTAGGGGTGGTTCTCTTTTTAATAAGCGTTAAAGTTAGCATTTACATTGACCCGTGGATAAGTCGACCGGTTTTTGGGGTCAATTTTTGACTAAAATTTCTAGACTTATACATGAGTTAATCTACCATTATTGGGGAAAGATGGGATTCAGATAACAACAGCCGCAGCAGCAACAACAACAACAGTGTGAACTATGGGATGTGAGTTATTACTATACTTTTTATTGATGTCTGAAGTAAATGACAGTTACCTTAATTAATCACACTACACTTTTTCTCACTAGAAATCAACTCCCTCATATTCATGAATGTTCCTCTACATTCAAACCCCCCCCCCCCCAATTTTTCATCTAGGTTTATATCAGTAATATTTTCATCTTTAGGAAACCAAGAAGGAACTGCTAGTGACATCTTCAACGTCTATCCCCGCACGTTACCAAAAGATACAGCTATTCTTGCTCTGTCATCGCAGAGCATATTGAGAATAAGAGTACCCTCCAGTGATCTCTGGGTAAATAACACTTGGGATGTTGGAATGAATGGATGAAGGTGGCTGGCTTACTGGTCAGATGTGTTGTAGTGAAATGTGTGCAAGTTGTTGTGGCTTTTGCTTGTACGTACATATCTCTTTTTGGTACAGCCCAGTGCGGTGCTCTTCTCTAGCCCTTTGCAGAAAGTCTGATCCACTCCGCAGTGTGGGAAGGGGAGGGGGGAGTGAGTTCAATTAGCATTTCCAAGTGGAAGGAATAGGAGTGGTGTGTTCTTCCTCTGTGACCCATTAATTCCATTTTTTCCACTCTGAGCGAAGATAAGCCAACTCTTTGTTGTCTGACTTACTTCACCTCTCACAACATCACTGGTAAGCTTAGTAGTAGTAATGGGAGCCTTTCCCAGGGCTTTACAGCTGTGCAGTGAGGCAGAGATTTTATACACAACACAAAGGCTAGAAAAATAGCTCCTTCTGGCCCATGAAGTGGGCACAGAATTACTACGGGTCTTCATGTAAGATCACAGCCACTGACAGAACACACTCTCTTATATAACACACCCACTACAGCAAGAATGAGGCACCACAGCAAGAAAGAGCAAGAGGGGCAAATTCAAGATCAGAGAAGGGCTGCATTCAAATTGGCAGTAAATCATTTATTGCAAGTATCTAAGCCTTGGGAGTGGCATTTCATCCATTTAGAACTGGGGGAACAGTACAAAAATTAGAAAATGATAGTGACATAGGGAAAGGTACAGAGACCTGACTGATTTCCCACAGGGCCATATTTGGCCTGGATCCCACCCTATCAAAGGGACTAGTCCTCTGAGATCCCATTTTAACACAAGTAGAGAGTGACTCTGACCTATGGTAATCCTATCAAAGGGTTTCTTCATAGCATTTTTCAAAGGAGGATGCCATTTCCTTCCTTTATCCGAGAGAATGTGATTTGCCCAAGGTCACCTAGTAGGTTTCTATAGGTCAACAAGGATTCAACCCTCATCTTGCTGTGTCCTAGTTGAACACCCACAGCACTGCCACACATTGGTTCACTGAGGACCCCTGACAAACAGCAGGAGTCTTGCAGGCTTGTCCTTTAATGCTGAGCACTCTTAAAAACACAGATGAAAAAGATTTTGTAATCAACAGAGGGACAAATATTCATGACATATAAGAGGCACAATCTAGGTTATTCTGAGATTTTAAAAAGTAAATCTTAAATCTATGCATCAAGGATATGGTGACTTCATCATAACTTATGCATGCCAGTTATACATGCTCTGTAATAGAGCTGGCAAGAGAAATACTAGGTCATGCTCAATACTAGAACTTAGACGGATCACTTGCTTTCCCTTTCTTCTGTTACATTTGTCCTCCAGTCACCTCACAAGAGTAAGTTTGCCTGGGAAAAGCTTGATGGGAAGTAATAAGCTCTGCATCCATGCCAAGTGGGCCCAAACACTGGAAAAGGTTTGAGCTTGCCTCATAGAAACACGGGGAGCTACTTATACTAGGCCAGACCATTAGTCCATCTGTTCATTATGTCAACATTGACTGGTAGAAGCTCTTCAGGTTTCAGGCAGGATACTTTCATAGCCCTAGCTGGACATGCTGGGGATTAAATCAGAATCATTTTTTGTAATACATTAGTCAACCACAAATTAGTTAGTCTGTTAATTCCAAGCTTGAGTCTCCTTCCCAATATCACCGCATTGCTCACTAGCTGATAAAACCTTTTCAGTCCAAGAATGGCAATGGCCTTTAAGAAACCACTGGAAAGAAGATGTCCTATGTTATGCAACCAGAAGGTTTAAGCTCAGAGAACACACGAGAGTGTCTTCTTGAGGCTACGATGATGGAAAGGAACTACAGTGGTGCCTCGGGTTACGAAAGTAATTCGTTCCGCGGCCGCTTTCGTAACCCGAAAAGCCTTCGTAGCCGAATTGCCATAGGCGCTACGAGGGGAAAAGCCGCGTTTCGTGCGAAAAAAAAAAGCGCCGAAAGCACCAAAAATTTTCTTCGTTCCCGAAAAAACATTCGTAACCCGGAACAATGATTTCCAATGGGTTTTTTCGTATCCCGAAAATTCCGTAACCTGGGTATTTCGTATCCCGAGGTACCACTGTACTAGAAACACAAGGATGTCAATTTTTGTGATTTAAAAAAAAAGATTCAGATGCATGGGCTTTTCAGCTTCTCATCATGTACTGTAATTAATTAGGATTTTTACAAAGGTGGAAAAGCAACAAACTCATCCAGACCTAAAAACTACAATATTATTTAAAAGCATCATATTCTCATCTTAAAGCAAAATAAAAAATCAAACAAGACTAACAAACTACCATGTGAGGCTTATTAAAATAAGAATGCTTTATTTGTTGTATCTGTTGGTGTCCCATCAGTGACAGAAAGCTTGTCAGTCCCCATATACCTTGAAACCTCCACCTCCAATCTACTCCTGAGGTTGAGGAATTTCTTGGAACAAATGTGGCCACGAGATTTGTACAGGGAAGGACACCACAGAAAATCTTAATCTCTCCTGATCACTGATAAAGGCCAATTTTAATCCTAACCAGTACAAATCATTTGACTCAATGGAGTTACATAAGCATAGAATTATCAGTTCCTAGTGATCAGTGCAACTAAATATGGGATTTAAGCCCAAAGCCTGCACTGAAACAAAGCACCTTCAACCAGAGGCACAATAACTATTGTATGGCCTATCCTATATTGTTTCCAAAGACAATAAGTAAGATAAGTGAAAAAATGATCAATGAATTCACTGAAATTTTGTATTAAAGTTTACCTTGCAATTTTAACTCAAATTTTTGAACATTTTGGATTGACAGCACTGGGTACTGCCAGGAATATCTGAGCAACAGCATATGTGTAGGTGGGTGTGTGTTTGCATATTCATATTATTGACATTTCCTTCAAGAGCAGAAGTTCTCGAGGAACAGCCAAATAATTAGCACTCATAATATCAATCTTTATTTTATTATAATGCCATTCACAAAATGTCTTGCAATGTTGCCTTCAAGATGCTCCCCTTCTGATCAATTAACAGTATAATGCAAAACATCCACAGTCCTCAGTTCATTTACTTAGAAGTAAGTGGAGGGAATCAACAGGAAATGCTTCCAAGAAAACATGTTTCATCACTTTGTCTCTTAAAAAGAAATGTACTACCTGTGGTGTAAAAATATGTTTTGAAGAAGTGTTGAAGTACGGATGTAGGACTTGTCACTCATATTCCTGATGGCTCTATGACCAAGACCACTAATGGGAGGGGGAAGAGTTGTGCATGATGTCGTCCTCTTTGCAAATCACTTATCCTAGAAATGTCATCCAAGATTAACTCAGGTTTGCACCTGCCTTCCTCCAAGGCTGAGAATGTGTAACTTGCCCAAGTTCCCAAGGAATCTCCATGACTGAGTAGGAAATTTAACCCTGCTTTCCTAGACACACAGTCCAACACTCCAAACCATTATATATACTACCCTATTCTAAAGGAGTCTAAAGTTAGTAGCAGAGCCCAGACATTTAACTCGGGTTAATGATTCCCAGTTCACAAAGCATAGGAAATGTAGGTATTGTACTGGAGGCAACCTCACATCCTTCATATTACCCTAATGTAATGTAGCTTGTTGTTGCCTGTGTGGATGAATGCTGGGACAGAATTTGTTGGTTTCTTATATTTATTTTAGAATACTGTAATTATGAATCAACATGGACTGTGTCCTGAAGACTATTGCATTTCCAGGTTGTGATTTCACACACATGCTTGGTATACAGTTAGGGTTGTCATAACCCGGCTGCAACCGGGTCTTTCCCGGTTTTGGCTGCACCTGCCCAGTCACGGCATGGGTGCAGCCAAAAACCGGGAAAGCCCGGTTGCAGCGGGGTTGTTAGGCAACCTGGGGCCTCGCTGACCTCCTCCTCTCCACCGCGCATGGCTGCGCAGAGGAAAAAGAGGGCAGCGAGGCTGGGGCGGAGGAGGCTGCAGGGAGGCGGCGCCTCTTGGGCGCAACCCGCGCCCACCTCCCCGCCTCCCTGCAGCCTGCTCACCTCTTCCTGGTCTCCACAGGGGCCAGGAATGAGATGAGGCCCCGGCCATGACCGCACTCCCCTCGCCTCCTTCCTGTTCCCTGCGGGGGCCAGAGGAGGCGAAGCCCGGAGTTGGCCGGCGCTCCCCTCGCTCCTTCCTGGTCCCTGAGGGGGCCAGGAAGGAGGCGAAGCCCGGCGTTGGCCGGCGCTCCCCTCGTCTCCTTCCTGGTCCCTGAGGGGGCCCGGAAGGAGGCGAGGCCCGGATCCCGGCCTCCGATCGCGGCGAGGCCCGGGGCCCAGGAGGGGAGGAAAGCTCTCTTAAGTGGAGGCTTTCCCTCGCCGCTTGGCCTCCGCTCCCCGCCACGATCGCGAGGGGAATGTAGGATAAAATTTTCAAATGTAGGACACCATTTTGGTGTCCTACATTTGAAAATTTTGTCCTACATTTTCCCGGTTTGGAGGTCCAGCACTATGGCAACCCTATATACAGTAAATGTATAAAATAATCTTTCACCAAAAATAAAATGTCAAAAAGTGAGCCATAGCAAGTACTGAAAACGCATGGGGAATATCTTTTCACTTTAGTGACAGTTTGCAGAAGTCATAAATCTGCCTTGTGACATCTGATTCTCACTTTTGAAGATATCTTTTACTGTCATGATATATAGGAACACTTCTGAAGAGATTTCTGTAACTTTATTTTGCTTTGAAGGAAGGTTAACATCAAATCCTCCATGGAGCCATTCTGAAATGGCTGCCCTGTTTCCATGTTTCTCTTTGTTTACTTCCAAGGAAATAATAATTAACAAAAGAATACTAAACAACCACAAAACAACAGCACAAAATAAGATAAAAGGGGGGCTCAACAGACCATCCCAAGGGTCATCCTCCAGCCACCCCTAACCTAGCCAGATCGGGGCCATGGCAACCTCAAATCTTTAATCCCTTCCCACACTGCTATCCCCTTTTCCTTTTTTTATCATGTCTTAATCAGAATTTAAGCCTGAGGGCAGGAACTATTTTGATGGGTTTTTTTTTTTTTTTTTACTTGTAAAATGCCATGTACAGTGATTGTTGCTGTTCTATGCCTTCAGGTCATATCCAAATTATGACAACCCTATGGTGAACCTATCACTGGCTTTTCTTGGCAAGATTTGTTCATAGGAGGTTTGCCATTGTCTCCTCCTGAGGCTGAGAAAATATGACTTACCCAAGGTCACCCAATACTGTATGTAGAAAGATCTTATAGCACCTTTGAGATTAACTGAAAGAAAGAAGTTGGCAGCATGAGCTTTTGTCAACTTATGTCTACTTCCTCAGATGCATTGTTGTTGCTGTTGTGTGCCTTCAAATGCATCTGAGGAAATAGACTTAAATCAACAAAAGCTCATGCTGCCAACTTCTTTCTTTGAGTTAGTCTCCAAGATGCTACAAGATCACTGATTCTACAGACTAAAATGGCCAAATCTTTGAATTCTACCAAGGTCACCCAGTGGGTTTCATGGTGGAGTGGGGACTCAAACCCTGGTTTCCAAGTAAAAAAATAAATGATGATGATAATGACAACAACAACAATGTGACAGTCTTCTGCCATTTAGAAATTCCACTCCCACAACTATAAAAGTAACACAAGTGGAGCCTGGTCCTCCCAAAAATGATACCATCGACTGATGAATAAGGTAAATCTGACCACCACCATCCTCCCCCATTCAAGAAAATGCTCTCATATCTTCTCCTATGCCACCAGAAATGGAAAGTACATCAATGAGACAGGGAGAAAAGATAGGTCATAGGGTGATTACACAAGGCACAACATCCACAACTGAGGGGGACATTGTGCCCTTAACAACAGTGATATTGTGGTTCTACATTTCCCCTTCATATGTTTGGTTCTGCTTCAAGGGGTTAGTGAGGCTTTGTCTGTAGATTGGTTTTCTAATATAAAAATGGCCTTTGCAGGTTTTTCTCTTCATGTTTTTTGAATTCCCTTAAGCCTTTGCTCCTCTGAAGCACAGTAAGAACCAGAAGGTATATTGTTTAATTTTTTTTAATTAGGGGCGGCTTATGCCACCCTGTGGCAAATCATAGGTCACTGTGAATTTGTAGAGAACGTTTTAATTGGTTTTGTGACATAAATTGTTATTATTTGAGGCTGAATGTGATTTATGGCTTTCAGTTCATAGCACAGCTATAATTTTGTGGGATTTACGTTGATCTCTATGGCCCAGTATCGTGTGTGAATGCTATTGTTCACTACTATAGACCATTAATTAGTACCATACCAAAGCTTGGAAATGATACTGTTTGGGACTACAGCTGTCAGAAAGGCCAGCTAACATGGCCAGAACCCATGCTCCCTGGGGGGTTCTGAATGTTGTAATCCTGGAAAAAATAGTAATTTTTCAAATCTATTATAAATATGTGAAATAGTTGTGTATTGTGGATTAAGAGCATGTTGAGGAAGACCTTATCAAGGCTATGTGTAGCAGGGCTATTTATTTATTGGATTTATATCTCGCCTTTCCCCCAAAATGGGATTCAAGGCAGCTGTAGGATTCAATGCAGCTTTTAGAAAAGGCAACCAGAAATAAAATGAGGGGTTCCTAGAGCTGGGGAGCTTAATGTTTTAACTAATTTGTATCCTGGGTGGCATGGCTCACTCC
>NW_024803286.1:0-9672 GCF_019175285.1 Sceloporus undulatus | reverse complement strand
TGTGAATGGGAGCTGATCTTTCTGAGCATAGACCTTTCCTGCTCTTGTACCTAGGTATGACATTTTTTGTTTTATATAGTTATTTAGTTACATATATTGAATCCAGGGTGGCTCTATAATTGTTTTTCTTGGAAAAGAAAGACAAAACATTTTCCAGTGTTGTTTTACCTTGTTACCTCCTAGAAACAAGACTCACTGGACTTGAATTCAGCTACTAGTATTTCCTTTTCACACACTGTCCATGTTCATCACATGGCGTAGCTCCTACCAGAAGAGAATTTGCAGGTATAACACTCTCCCATGGCCCATTTTGATGTTCTTTCCCAGGCTGCCTGGTTCTGGAGTATCCTGGAGCAGAAAGAAGTTTCAATAACAATTTCTTCCAAATGGCTCAGGCTTCCAACATGTTTGCTTCTTTGGAGCAAGTTTTCTTCACCTTCCCATCCCTGTGTAAACTGGGGCATGAAAAGAAAGTATACATTGTGTGTGTGTGTGTGTGTGTGTGTGTGTGTGTGTGTGTGTGTGTGTGTATGTTGCTCCAAGAAAACAAAGACACCAATGGCATAATTAATTTTCCATTTTATGGCTACACCTCTAGAATGAATGAGTGAATGAATGAATGAACAAATGAATTAGGAGATTTTGAGACAATTGCAACAATCTGGAAATATGGAGGATCAAAATATGTAACCAGAGAGATGTTACCAAGGCCCAGTACAAATGGGTAGGAAGCGTCATTCTGGCATCAATTCTAGGGTTTGGGAGTGTGCAGTGACCGCATGCTCCCAAGCACTAGTCCAAATGGATGCCACCATCATGACGGCCTCCTGTCTCTACCGGGGTGGGCATGATGATGCAAGTGCGATGCAGTGTCTGCATGTTGCAGCGCCGCTCTTGCATCATCGACATGCGACAGTGGTTGTTCTGGGTTCTTTTTGGTGTGGAAGGACGCCGCATGGTTTGGCTGCTGCAGCATCCCTCAGGAGCAAAAACAGGCAGCTCTAGCCTGCCCTTTTAGGATGGTCAGTCAAGCCCCTAAATGTTTCAAGTGCTTTCTGGCAAATTTATGAAGAAATCTGTGAATTTGGCACCTTCTTATAAAAAAAAATCAATGGAATAATTTTTTCTTCCATTTGTATTGGTTAAAGTCAATAGGCACCACTACTTTTGCTATGACAATAATAAGGTTGGCAGTTAGGTGTATGTTAAAGATGAGACGTCTGTTAGAAAAAAAAAGGTGTCAACTCTACTTTAGCACTGCAAATCCTTGACCACACAGGGATTCAAAGCCAGACATTTGTGAGATAAACCCTGAAATTTGTAAGCTTCGCACCTGACAATAGCTCTTTTCAGCTATTCATTTTTGTGCATTAATAGAAGGGCTAACTGCCCTTGTAATGGGTTATACAGTAGAAAATGGCTTTTTTTTTTGAGGCATGATGATCACAGATGCTGAGATAATAACAGAAAGGTGGTGAGCTTGAGTCAAGATGTTCAAGGTTGTTTTGGTGGGTAGTATGAGAATGAGATTGACTACATGTGTTTATGAAATGTAATAAAAATTGAGACTACCATGATTTTGAAATTGTCCAGAGTTTAATTAGGCAATGTTAATGCTTGCTACTTAGTTCTGACAATGAATATCTCTGGACTGGATCTATAGTTTCTTAATAATTTCTCAAGTTTTAACTCCCGAAGCCTCAACTACTAACTTGGCATCCTGCTAGTACTGATACATGTTGAAAGAAAACAAAACATTGTGATTTTAAGTGATACACATATCAGTCAGAGTGGATATATTAAAAGAGGCATTCCGAGTTGAAGTTAAGACATTTCTATGGGCTGTAAGAAGGTGGCATGCCTTTTCTGGGATTGTACCAATTACCCAAATCTTAAAATCAATGTATGAACAATTTTATGGGACCAACCTAAGTATTTTTTTCATAAACCAATTAATTGATAATGTCTGCAATCTTATAGCTGAGAGTAAATTGAACTAAAATTCTGAGTAGGGAATGAAGGAGGATTGGTTTGGCTACTATTTCAATGTGAACCTCCTAGTTTGAACTTCCTGGATAACAAACTGAAATATTGTTCTCCTTTGGCAACCACATTTCTCTGAATTTTGGTATACAGTTCTCCTGTCAAACAATGCATATAAGATGTACATGCAGATAAGTGTATCTTAGGCCAAATTATACAGTGGTTCCCTGCACATTCACTGGGTTTAGGGATGAAGGACCCCCGTGAATGTGGGAAAACCTCAAATGAAAAAAAAAACTATTACTGTTTTTACTAAAGAGTAAACTTATTTAGGAATCTCCAGGTCCTCCAGTGCAACTCTATGGTCAACATCTGCCAGACACTGACCATAGAATCATGCTGGAGGACCTATGAATGGCTAGAGAAGCGTTTTCTCTAGGAACATGTAGGTTCTCCAGCACACCTCTAACTCTATGGCGGGATACAGACCACCCCAAAAGGGTGGTCTGCCGCTGCCTCCATTTCCGCCGGTGGGAAGCCTCAGCTGCTAAACAGTGAGGCTTCCTGGCGCCAGAAAAAGAACCCGCTAAAAGCGGGTTCTTTTTGCGTTGCACTTGCGACGCCCGAGTGCACAAATGGTGCACTCGTGACATCACAAGCACGACGGGACGTGCGGACACTATGCGTCCGTCACGTTAAAATGGCAGTGCCCATGTGTACAGGGCGCCGCCATTTTGACGCCCCCGTCACGTGCTAGGGGTGAGGCCAATATGGATGGTGCGTCCTCAGGGGCACCGTATCTGCCGGTCTGTACAGCGCCTAAGTCAACTTCTGGTAGAGTTATGCTGAAGGACCCAGAGATTCCTAGAGAGAACATATTAATCAAAACGACAAATAATCAAATCCACAAAAGTCAAACCACAAATGTGCAGAAACAACTTAAATGTGTACATCAGAATGTGTATAACTCATAATATGTATTAATTTTCAAGCAAACACTTTAAAAAAAAAAGCTTGTAGAAATAACGGTGCAGAAATTGGATGGAATGAAATTAAGACAGGGGAAAAATGAAATTGACAGATTTATCCATCCCAGCAGGTATAGGATCAGGTTGCAATGCTACTGTTCTATAGACACTTACTTAATGGTAGGTCTCAGAGAAAACAATAACAGTTGCTTTAGAGTAAACATGCACACAGTTGCACTACAGACATCCCTGCCTCTGGTCCTGGATTTGCTAGTTAAATAACTGGTGAGGCAGTGAGGGAAGTGACTGGATACAGTGTGTGTGCTATTTCCAGAATATTCTACTTGACAAAACTGTGGCAAGCATTGACAAAAAACAAACAAACTTTTATCCTTCCTAAAAACAGATGTTACTAATTCCTCTTGTCCTACTCCCCCTTGTAGAATTGTTAGTGCTGCTGTAAAGGTAGAAGCAAGAAGTTAGCAAGGGGGGAGGAACCCACTCACAACAGTGTTGAGGGAAATGAATGCAGCAATTCAGCAACTATAGAACACTGACTACAGGGAGCTCATTACACCTTGACTCTGCAGTCTGCATTAGTCTTGACTTAATCCCATGAGCATACCCAGGTATTGAATTAAATCTGTAAAGCCTTACCAAGTGTGGAATGCTTTTACCTTTGGACTCTCTTTTTCCCTCTGCGCTTTCACAACAGTTAAGATCAGCCAGAGAAGTTCTTGAGTAAATAAAGACAGTGTGGAGGAGTGTAGCAATGGTCTTCCATCTAAACTTCTGGGAAAACTTTTAAAGATTGTACTGATCATTTGAAATAACACATGGCCTGCAGTGTGAAATCATGTGTGTATTTTAGTACGGGGTTATTTTTAAGCCACATGAAGAGTGGGTTAGATATAACTAGTTAAGAATCTCCATGAGAATAATGCACTTGAACTACAAGAGATGAGTGTGGAAGGCTGGAGGAGTTTATCCTGGGGAACAATAAGTAGGCAGAATTCTGATGTGCAGTTGTCCACTTATTTTTTATTCAAGTGTTTGGGGGAGGGAATCACTCTGGAATGTAAAGGAGCACTATATATGAATTATGTTAAACCATCCCTTCTTACGCAAAGGTAAGAGGACATATTCAGTGTTAGCAAGCATCCAAACATGATCTCTTCCCTGGATCCAGAAATCTGAGGGGACTGTGGCTACATCTGCACTGCAGAAATAATCCAGTTTGGCTCAGTGCTATGGAATCCTGAGATATGTATTTTCATGAGGTATTTAGTCTTCACTGTCAGACAGTACTGGTGCCACAACAAACTACAAATCCCAGGATTCCATAATATTGAACAGTGGGCATTTAAAGCAGTGTCAAACTACATTATTTCTGCAATGTACATTCCACATGAGTCATATGATAACTTGATCCTTTTAATTGGAAGAGGTGACATTGATGGAATACTGGTCAAGAAGAAACAAGAATATCTGTACAACAAGGAAGGAAAACTCAAATATAGAAGATACAGTCTCCAGCAAGATATCATGAGAAGCAGAGCTCATGTTACTGGTATTGTGGAATGAGACACAGCAGGACATAAGATCACAGTCTGAGGATAGAATTTCTGATGCAAATTGAAATGAATCTAATAGCCCTTTCTTCATTCTGGCAAGGGCAGTTTTGCACAGTTCTCCATAGAAACTTTAAAAATAAAGAATTGGTTTTAGTTTCAGAACCCAAGCCCCACCTCCATTACTGTTATAACTACAGCAGTTATAACTATATTATAACTATAGTTATAACTACAACTATAACTATGTTAAAAGCAATTGTTTACTTTCCTGTTTTCAAACATAATTGGAACAGTTGTTTGTTCACTGGTTTGAAAAAGAACATCTAAAAGTTGCAAGCTCTTGTCTTGTGGTACAAAACGCAGTTTCTGCCCATTCTACACATAGATAGAGAGTGAAGCATAACATGAACCAGTATGTGAATCATGCTATATGCTTCCTCCATCATGTAGTAATGTAACTATAAAAGTAAGCATAAAATTTACATTGGAATTGAGAAAGGCATGATGTTGACTCTCATTAAATTACAGCCACAATTTGATATAGAAATAAACATCTTCATTATTATTATTATTATTTTTGGGGGGGAGGGAACAATACACAAATTTTAGTTCTGCAAAGGAGTCATGGAGAATATATTATAGAATTCTCAGTTCACAATGGGAATGAGAAAATGTAATTATTTGGATTAGTATCACAAGCTTTTTTTTGGCAAGATTTGTTGAGAGGGGGTTTGCCTTTGCTTTCCTTTGTGACTGAGAGAGTGTCATTGCCCAAAGTCACCCAGGAGTTTCCATGGCTGTAGGCGGATTCAAACCCTGGTCTCCAGAGTCCTAGTCCAACAACCAAACCACTATACCACACTGGCTATATTTGTAGACTTTGATTAATTAACCAACATATTAACAAAAACATAATTTATTTTGTCGTGCCCTAAGTTTAGACCAGAAGTTTCGACATCGTTGCTGAAGTTGTGCCATTTAAAGATTAAACTGTTCCATCAATAAATAGTCTCAATTTCGCCGCAATTTTTAAAAAAGTAAGATTTTTTTTTCTTTATGAAAATTGTTTGGAATTGTGATGTACTTTGGATAATAATCTATCTTCATAGTTCAACATGAAGTTCATATTTAATTACCGCTGAAGTGATTACACAGACTGTTAATGTTGATTGCTCTTCTATATTCTCATTAAATCATTATACCTTGTGTAAAAAGAACAATAGTTGAGCACCATGAAGGGTTTTTTCTTTTTTAAAAAAGAACTTTACTGGAATCCAGGGAGCACAGAGGTGCCAAAACTTATATAAAAATCTAGTGCTTGATGCTAAGATCTTTCAGGTAAACATCCATCTTTTGTTGCAACTGCTCCTCACTGCAGTGCCATGAGGAGATCTTCAATGTCATGACTCTAATGTAGGCCTATTGTATACATGTATTGTCATTGGACCAGAGTTACTGATCATTCTGATCAAGAGTTCTATCAGCATTTAGGACTGAAAAGCTATTGTGAATTTTCTTTGAGACACATGACATTTTGCCTTGCCCATAAGCCTGCATAAGCCTCCAGATTCTTTCAGGCTCTATTAAAGGTTTAGGAGCCGTGTCTTCCTTTTCATGTGGACACACGAACATCAGATATTTTCCTCACCCCGAGGATTGTCATTCTACATAATGTACACATTAATAAAGCATTTCTATATGTTCTGTATGATTTAGTTGTTACTCCTCTTTCCCCACCAATACAAAATAGCCATTTATGCAGATCTAATGCACTTAGATCCAAGTATTAAAGTGACTAAGAGACTGGATAAGATGGAAGAAGAACAATCAATATTCACAAGCATTTTGATGGTCAGGCCCTGTAAGAATGATGGGCAGGATCATCTCCAAAACAGGATTTTGCTATTTTGATAGGGAGATCAGGCAATTGAAGGGCTTTTTTTAAATGAAAGTACTATTATGAAACTTCATTGTTTACATATAGAAGAGTAAAAGAGGGAGGGTGTTATATGCAACTTTGCAGCTTTGAGTGTTTTTGTCAAACAGAATGCAAACTGAGAGAAATTCTCAGATGTTTTGACTTCTACCTTTTTGCCTCCAGGAAGTGATACGATAAAGAGTACATCCAATGGCATTTTATATCATTGGTTTATCAACAGAGAGAATCTTCTAATTATTTTGGCATCTATAATGATTGTCAGCATGTATAACCCCCAAATGGCTTATACATAGTGTGATATGCTAACACATTTTTGACCAGGAAGAGATATATCTCAAATGACTTACAGCAAATTAGGGATGTGCAACTCTTTCAACCAAGTAACAAGAAATAAAATGAAGTGGACACAATGTTTGAATACAATGCTATGGCTCAGTTTAGGTTTGAAGTAGAATGACACAATTCAAAGTGCTTTGAACTGACCTGGAGAGGAGACGTAGAGGTTAAAAATCACCGTGAAGAGGTCAAATAGTGGAAAGAAGGAAAACAGCAGGGTATTATGATATGAGAATGGGGACATGAGAGAGCTGGATTTGCAATCTGTGGCAAAAATCTCATCAGCCTTTTGCAATCATATTACTTGGGAGTGGGATTGTGTGAGCTTACTTAAGTTTTCTAAACAATTATCTCCTCTCAGTATCTTGTTATTCAGTTTTAGTTGTAGACCATGAAAGATCAGATGGGGCATTGGTGTTTGTCATCTGAGTTGCCTCACTGAGTATTTTAATTTATGTTTTGTTGAACAGCCTAAACTTCTGCTAATTTTTCCTCATCTGAAATATTGTGTTCAGTTCAGGGAACCACACTTCAAAAAAGATGCTGACAGGCTGGAGCATGTCCAGAGGAGGGCAACCATGCCCTATGAGGAGCTGAAAGCCATGCTATTGTGATGGTGAACCTTTTAGGGACCAAGTGCCCAAATGAAAAGGCCTTCTGGCACCAGGTGTTACCTGGTGCTGGCAGGATTTTTTTTGGGGGGGGGGGGCTCCCGGGGGGGGGACTTCTGCCATCGGGGGCGGGGGTTTATGGGGCAGGACTTCTCCTTCCCACCCTCCTTGGCCTTAAGCTGCCTGTCCAGAGCAGCAAATGATGATGGGGTGTAAACAAACAAAGGGGCTAAATAGACTGGCTTGAAGCATTGGCATGGGAGTGGCGTGGGGATTTGGTGTTTTGACGTCACACGCGCCAACACCGCCCCAAGCTGTTGTCATGCCACCCACTTTACTGCATGGTGGGTGGCATCACAGCATTCCTTTGGCACAGAGTTTATGTGCCACACACTGAAAGGAGTGCTGAAAAGTGCCACCATGGTGGCATAAGCGCCTTTTTGCCAGCTCTAAAAGGATCAGCATTTAGCTGCCTCTTTTTGAGCTAGCAAACTGCTGGATTGGGGCTGCAGCGTGCAGTTGTCACGGCTCCAATCCAGCACTGAAAGGGATGGCAGAATGCCACTCAATTGGGGCCATCTATTTTGCCCTCAAAAAACAGTCTATCTTGCAAGCATCAGCAGTTGGCTGGAGTTTCGGCAGAGCTAGCACCAAGTGATCCTGTTTAGGGTATTGGGAAAGAAAATGTGTGAGCAGCCAGGCAGCAGAGGCAGACTCATAGGTTAGGAAGAAAAGATGATGGCAGTAGGAGTTCTCAGTCCTCCACATCTCAAGACGTTTAGGGAGTCAAGTCTTAAAGTTATGGGGTCCGGGCTATGGAACCTTGAGAGGGATGTTTCCAGTACCAGCCCACATTATGAAATGCTTTACAGAGGAAACAAAGGGTTCTCTAGGAGGATATCATCAAACTGACTTTGTGAAAGCATATCATCTTCTACTTTTTTCTACTATGTAACTGAATCTCACCAGATCATTTGCTGATGTAATAAAGTACAAAGTGCCTTCTCTTCAACTATGATGTCATTTCATCCTCGTCATCAAGATCACTGTCATCAGTCTTTAATTTTAACAGACTTGGCTGATGGACACTCTTGGGAACAGTATTGTGACAAAAGTACATGACATCAATTGACAAGAATAGTTTTTTAAAAAATTGTTTTGCTTTCTTGGAAAAAAATGAACTTCACAATAAACCCTGGAGTTACCTGGGCTGTCCCCCCCCCTTTATGGTGTAAATTGTAAAATTTCTCTAAATATTATGTGATGTGGGGGGTGGAGGAATAAAACAATAACCTTTGGGTTTTCCCAATGCAAGAAAATGGTAGAGAACTCATGATTCAAATTCTATAATCTCGGTTCCAGATCAGATGAGAAAGGATAGTTTCATGGTCAGCTTGCGAGGTCCTGTGAAGAGTTAATGCCTGGAATACATGTTTCCCCCCCCCAATAAAAAATATCATTGTAAAAAAAATATGATATTGATTTAATTAAGGCTAATTGAAACATGGATAAGTCCAACACATCTTTCTAATTGTAGAGAAATCTCACCAAGGACATTTGTTGGTACCATATGGCAGAGTGTGATTTGGGTGTGAACAAATCTCATTAGTAAAATTGGTGGTATGGAGATTGCACATTTTAGAATGATATTTTTTCTAAGATATTTCCATATTTCTCTGATCAAATGTTTCTGTACCAAAACAGAAAATACAGCTCAGGCGTGTTGTGAAGCTGTGTTGCAAGGTATTGTTCAAAGTGACATGTTTTAGTTGCAATATCACAATCCATGTGAGGGGATGTCCAGTGGATCAGAGGATTTTGAGATCGTCCTTCCAAGTATGAAAGGTAATCTTGGAAAAGTAGATCCAACTTCAAATGCTCTCTCTCAGCAGTCATGAAAATCTCCACAAGTTGGAGCTGCAGGGGTAGAAGATCTGGATCCTAGAACTCCATAGCATTGGCAAACTTATCATGATGGTTTTTTTTTGGCAAGATTTATTCAGAGGAGGCTTGTCATTGCCTTCCCTGAGGCTGAGAGCTTATGACTTGCCCAGTGTCACCCAGTGGGTTTCATGGCCAAGCTGGGAATCGAATACAGTGGTGCCTCGGGTTACGAAATTAATTCGTTCCGCCATTCCTTTCGTAACCCGAAAATTTCGTAACCTGAAACACTTTTCCGTTAGCACTGGAAAGCCTATAGCTGCACTTTGCAGCATTTGAATTTCGCGCCGAAATGAATTTCGTAACTCGAAAAATATTTC
>NW_024803285.1:6394-9689 GCF_019175285.1 Sceloporus undulatus | reverse complement strand
ATAATAATAATAATAATAATAATAATAATAATAATAATAATAATAATCCAGGAGCAAGAGGAAATGAAAGTAGCACAAGCAAGCACACAGACATTTCACCCAAAAAATCATACACATAAATTGTCAAAAATAAAAGAGTTTCCTTCTACAGCCTGATTTCCCTACATCCCTCCTCCGGCTTGGTCCCGCAGCCCAATTTCCCTTGGCAATCCTCCTCCTCCTCTTTCCTTCCAACCCTCCCCTCCCTCTGAGCTGCCCTGGCTTCTTCATCCTCCTCCTCCTGCTCCGTTATAGAATGCCCTCCATGGCTCCCTTCTTCCCACAGCTCCTTCCGCCTCCTCCTCCTCCTCCTCCTCCTCAGTGCCCTGGCTCAGTGCTAGGGAATCCTGGGAATTGTAGTTTGTTGTGGCACCAGTGCTCTTTGATGGAGAAGACTAAATGTCTCACAAAACTACAGTTCCCAGAATTCACTAGAATTGAGCCAGGGTAGTTAAAGTGGTCTCATACTGGGTTATTCTGCATGTGTTTTGCACCATTAATTAATGCCCTTGTCAAAACTCCCTTATTAATAATTTTGTATAGAAAACAGTATTTTCCACCCAATCATTTTCTATATAACCAATTTTTGTGCCAATGTTTATGCAAAGAATGTCACAAAATGGTCCTCTCCCAAAAAAGAAAAAAAAGAAAAGAATGGAAAAGAAAAGAAAAGAAAAGAAAAGAAAAAGAAGAAAGGAATGAATGAATGAAGGAAAATGTAAAAAAATAATAATCTTGAAATCATAGCTGGCCAGAAGAAAACTTTCACCATTCCTTATTCGTGCATGTGAGATTGAAACAATAAAAGATTTACATCCCCTTTCCTGAGTTCCCTAGCCAAGGGGTTCCTGGAAAAGTGCCTTCTGATGGGCTCCCTTCTGTGTCCTTCATATAGTTTATCTGGTGGCACTGATGCTAATACCCCAGGTAATTCTGGGGTATTGCTTGGTTGCTATGCAAACTTTCCCAAATAGCCCTGATATGTTGTCACTACAGAGCATAATCAAAATGGAAGCTTCCTGATTCAGACATTTTAAAAAGGGCAAGTGTCCGTGTATTTGTGCATTGCTCTGCCCAAGCAATGTTGCTCTGATAAATGCCCATGGATAAATGCTAGGCTTGCCTCTGGCAACCTTATTTTTTTGCCAGAAGATCCCTGCACACTGCATAATGCTAGCTGTCCACCAGTTTATATGTTAAGACTCTGAAGTCTGGAGGAACAAATTGATAAGTGACATTCAAGAGGGCTGGCAACCTGTTGGTGAATTACAATGTCATAAGTCTGACTTTTTTTCACTACAGAGGTCAAAATTCTTTATCAACCATGCATAACTAACCCTCCCCACCCACCCACCCACATTTGCTTAAGTGTAGCCACCTGAATGTGGCTATTGCTTAGCCAAGAGAGAATGGGGGAAGAAGCAGATGGGTATCTAGCTATTTCCCTATAGCTGACACAGAAAAATGACATCATTGGTAATTTGGAGAAATTCAGAAGTTCCTGTGGATGCCTGTTGCTCTGCATCCAGCTGAAGGAAAATAGCTGGATTCTTGTCTGTGGTTCCTCTTATTCTCTACAGATTAGGAAATGACTGGGTTGCAAAGGCTGCAGTTTACAAACCCAGAAATGGTGGGGTTGAACAGCAGACTATAATACCTGCATTTCATAGCTACATTTACATATAGCTGCACAATCATGGCTATGGTCTGTAATAGTGCCTCTAACATTTCTGCCCTTGAAGCTATCCATCCATCCATCCATCCATCCATCCATCCATCCATGAAAGAAGACAGATGAGAGAAAAACATCTGTATTTTTCCTGGCAAAGGAATCTTAGCACCTTTGAGATAACTGTGCAAAAGAAGCTGTAGCATCAGCTTTCATAGACTTGGTCTACAGTACCTCCTCTGATGCATGGAAGAAGACACAGGGGTTGTACATACAGCCATCCCTTCGAGGCCCGTAGCTAGGCCTTTAGGGGCCCTGGGGCAGAAAGTACATTTGGGGCCCCTATATTTTTTTATATCCTGAGTCCTACCGCAAGCCATGGGCACTATCTTGGCACACCACTATTTACATGGGGTGCGTGTCGATGACATGGCTCATACGCCATGTCCAAATGGTGCAGCGCACAAGGGACATCACAGCGCCTCTCCAGAGTGCTTATGCTGCCTCTGTTGCAGTGGATAAAGGAGCCGCATGTCGTGGCTCGGTTGTCATAATTTTCTACCACCAAACCAGGATAAAATGTAGAAAAAATGTAGTATAAAATTTACCCCAAAATGTAGGACAAGATTTACCCCGAAATACAGGACATTTAAGAAAAATGGAGGACATAACCAACTAAAAGCCAAAAACATTATTAATTTTTTTTAAAAAAAGTAATATAAATGCTTATATTGTGGAGATCTTGTTGCACCTCTGAGACTAAATGCATCTGAGGAAGCAGACTTTAGGAAAGCTCATGCTGCCAACTTCTTTCTTTCAGATAATAATAATAATAATAATAATAATAATAATAATAATAATAATAATAATAATAATAGAATTCAAAGACATAGAGATTTTGGAGCACCTCTGAGACTAAATGCATCTGAGGAAGTGTGGCAGAAAGCAGCAGTGGAGGAGAACCAAGATTTGATCCCTTCTTTGGGCATAAAAAACCCACTGGGCTTGTCACAGCCTTAAAAGAAAGTGAAGGCAAATCCCCTCTGAACAAATCTTCCAAGAAAACCTTTGGGCAAGTCACACACTCTCAGCCTCAGAATAAGGCAAAGTCAAACCCTCTCTGAACAAATCTCCCAAGAAAACCTCTTGAAAGTGCACACTTGCACACACCCAAGTCACCAAAGGCAGACTCTCTGAACAAAGAAAGAAAACCCACTAGGCATGTAAGTCACACACTCTCAGCCTCAAGGAAAGACTGGCAAAGGCAAACTCTGAACAAACCAGGATGTTTTGAAATTCCTCCTGGGCAGAAATGTAGGATGTGTCCTGGATAAAGGAGGACGTCTGGTCACCCTGCTAAAATGGAGGACATTTTGACATTGCTCCTGGCCAGAAAGTTGAAACATAGGACATGTCCTAGAAAAGGAGGACATTTGGTCATCTTACAAAAAATAGAGGATGTTTTGAAATTCCTTCTGGGCAGAAGTGTGAAAAGTAGGACGTGTCCTATAAAAGGAGGCCAGAAAAGAGTTAAGGTTTCAGCTCTGGGCCCCACAACATATGTCAACTCCCAGAATTCCATAGCCT
>NW_024803285.1:0-6384 GCF_019175285.1 Sceloporus undulatus | reverse complement strand
TGAGCCAGGAAAACACTCAAGCCTTGATATCTGGGCCCCACAACATGCTCCAACTCCCAGAGTTCCATAGCCGTGATCCAGGAAAACACTCAAGCCTTGATATCTGGGCCTCACAACATGCTCCAGCTCCCAGAGTTCCATAGCCATGAGCCAGGAAAACACTCAAGCCTTGATATCTGGGCCCCACAACATGCTCCAATTCCCAGAGTTCCATAGCTTTGAGCCAGAAAAAGAGTTAAAGCGCTGCCAAACCCGGTTATTTCTCCAGTGTGGATGCAGCCTAATGCAGCCTCTCATCCCTCCCTTGCTCTCCTCCAGAGGCAGAGCTCTCTTTTGCCAGCCTGGCACCTCCCCCTCAGGACCCACATGGCCAGGACTCGAGTCTTCCTGACTTCCCTGTTGTTGGGAGAGAGAGGCCATGCAAGGAAAACAGAAAGAGATTGGCGAGACGAGGCGAGGCGAGGGAGGGCGGTGTGGCACGGGGCCCCCTTTGACTGGGGGCCCCAAGGCCTTGCCCCCCCTGCCCTCCCCTAGCTACGGCCCTGATCCCTTCTTCAGCCAGATCAGGACTGCAGCAGTCTCATGCCATGACTCTAATCCGGCCTCTAGACTGTGCAAGAAGGAGCCGCAGAAAGCAGCTTCTTTTTGGCCCTCCAAAGGGTGCCATAGCTGTGGCAGCACGACTGTACGATGCCCCTTTGGCACTGCATCATTTGGACGCAGCGCTGGAGGTGCATCATGATGTTGCACGCCATCTGGAGCAGCACATGGCATGAGGGGGTGGAGTTGAGTGTGCGTTATTAAGACGCTGCTCCCCGACTCCGCCCCCAGTACTTTGTGCCGGCCTGTACAGGGCCCAAGTCTACAAAAGCTTATGCTATATCTTTCACTATGGAGATTATCAGATGGGGGAAAATCTGGGAAGAAAAAGGCATACTCTAAGCTAAGTAGTGCGATTGCGCTGATGATTTTCCGATGCACTTATCCATGACTTAATCCATGAAGATCAGTTTTTTCCCCTGTCTGATAATCTCTTCAGTCTCAAAGGTGCTACAAAATGCCTTTGCATACTGATATTAAAGATGGCTATGCTTCCATATTTTTCCTTGCTTCCCTTGCCACATTTAGCATAGCAGTTTGGGTGGTTGCAACCCTCTAAATCCTCATTCTTGCCTGAATATATAAATATTTTTCTGTTTATGGAACTAAGATACAGCCAGACGTGCATCTAGAATGCATGCAAACTATGAATGTGCAAAAAAGATACAATTTTACATATCTCCTTGAGAAACTCTATTTGCTATGTTAACTTAATTCAGGATCTCCCACCATGGCATGTCATGGAGTTATCCAAGGTTCCTCCTGTCCTCTGTAGCCACCCACATGCATCTCTAGTTTGAGCATTGCCATAACTGTTTCCACTCTTGATTATATTTCCCCAAATAATTCTTTGAGCTAGGTTAGGTCAGAGCCAATTTTCAACAAGATGCTACTGAGACGCTATGGATGTGGAGCTGAATACCTTCTGGGCTGTGGCTTCTTGAGTTTCGAGGAGAGTGAGACATTCACCTTCATGGTATTCTTCTTTGCACTCACGGCAGAACACAAACTGGAGAAAGAAAGCCAGAAGAAATAAAACAAACGTCAGGAAAAGAGCCATGATACTGCAGTCATAGAGGGTTCTACACCAGCCGATCTATCGTTTCTCTTACCCCATTACATTCTCATAATTGCTTCTAACCATGCGTTTTATTACTCAGCCTCCTCATTAGCACAATCCCATGTATAATTTTCTGCAATGAAATAAGATGACTTCTATTACAAAGGAGGTCCCCTTCTTTTTCCTTCTGTTCATAGAATCACAATCATTTGCAAATGACTGTGATCAAAGTAAAATAAAATGGCTTCAACAGCCTTTTTGGAAGGAGGTTAGGACAGAACTGTCATCAAGTTCTGTTGCCCACCACTTAACCTCTGGCCTGGCAAGTGGGATGGGTTGAGGGGAAACATGAAAGGACACCTCTAGTGAATTTTACATAATTTTTCCTAGAGAATAAGGAGGTCTTCAAATGCGTAATATTGCTTATAGAAAGAATGAAGCTGGGGAATGGAATGGAGAATGGATGGGGAATGGTGGAGAAGGGAGGAACTGCATTTCACACTAAAGGACCTGTCACTGTCAGTGCCCAAATTCTCTATCTACTTGAGACATAGATTCCTGGACTCATGCCCAATCTATTCGCTGCCAGTTCCTGGTGAATTTCCGGAGAAGAAACAAACAATTGTAGCTAATGGGCACAAATATGATGCTGTTGCCTGGCACATCGGGAAAAAAATAATTACTGAACTCCCACATCAGATGGCCTGAGAAGATTGCTATATAGCACACTGCTCTACCTTAAATTCATTTAGGGCTATCAGTTTCTGATCTAGAACATTTAGCAATGTTTTTAAATTTCAACAATTAGAAGGGGGCAAACATCCTTGTTAAATTTCTGTTAAATTCTGGAGGCTAAGCTTGTGTTAAAGAGCCAAGAACAGGCTGGGCAATTTTTTTCCCTTGGGGAAAAGAAAGCAAAAATTGTGGATCATCCAATGAAATGCATAAGAAAAACAAAGGAGGCATGAAAAGATGGTATGTTTATTAGTTGAAAGACCTGATATGTTTTGGCCTATTAAGGATGACTTAGAATCAAAACTACAGAAATTTCTTAATGGGAACTCCAAAACCATTACTAGAATGAACACATACTGGGCTTATCAGCTAATAAACAGGCCATATTTTGTTTTTGGAGTTCCTGGTTAAGATATTCCCCCAACCCATTCCACTTGTCAGCCCAGAGGTTAAGTGAAACATCTGTCTTGGGTTTTTTTTTTTTTTTTGTACATTTATTCTTGGTCAGCTGACAGTTCAAAATTTGATCTGCCTAGTGCTGGGGACAGCAAACTGGTACCTTGCATATGTTTTGAACTACAACTCCCATGGTCCTTGACCAGTGTCATTCTGGTTAGAGTGGATGATAGCCATTGTCCAAAACATCTGGAAGGTACCAGTTTGCCTATTCCTGGCTTAACAAAACACTGAAGTACATTTTTGTTTCAATGGGAATAATATTCAAAAAGTAGAATTTGTCTGATCTGAAAATTAATTCAACATGTTAAAAGTGTAAAATTGGAGGATGAACTCCTCATTTTTAATACAAATAATCACACACATTTAATTAGTTACAGTACCATCAACTAATCAATCAATTAATTATTTGTTAGGTTCCAGAATAGGATGTGGGATTTACACAAACTGGCAATGAAGTTGTTGCTGTTGACCTGTCAACCTGGGTTACTTCCCCCAGATGGACTACGGAACCCATAATATGATATTGCCTGAGGATAAGATAGTGTGAGTCCAACATATCTGGTAACATTTTATGCACGGGAGCTTATTTTGCAACCCAGTCAATTAAGTTTTGTCACTATTTAACCCTTTTCTTCTTTCTTTCCCCTCCCCATGCTATTCACCTACCCTTCAAACACCTTGGTTACTAGGGAATGATGATAAAGGTTAGTTTATTTCAGATATGGGACACTAATGTACTGCAAGTTCAGCAATACATGGCTGGCTAGAAAGATCACAGTGAATCAAAAGTGGAGAATTCTTAACCAGAAATGTTGTGAGTGCCCCCATGTATGTGCAGGACATTTTCCTGCAAAACTGTATCTCTGAATCCCTTTGGCTTTCCCAATCCCAATCAAGAAGTGCCGTCTGTGAAACTCAGGGGAATAAGAGCACGCATTTTGCTCCCTTCGCTCAGAATGGGAGTCCTGAACACTGGTTCAAAGTTCCAGCCTTAGCAAACCACACATTGTGTGACCTACTGAAGAAAGGGAATAGTTGAAAGACAGGATGGGAGGGTGAGGGGAAGGAGAAGCCAAGCGATGAAAAAGTAATGTGTGTGCGTGTTGTGTTTTGTGTTTGTATGTGAGTTTTGTATTTGTTTATGTGTGTAAAACTTTTAACTTAATTATACAAGTGCCCAGCACTGCATGTGAAATAATAAACATACTAAAGGAGTGCACAGAAATTTATGGCCATTCATCCCAAATAATAATTTATGATATATTGCATAAAATACAATAATATAAGTAGAAACAACAATAAAATCAATAGAAGGCGAGAGCTGAAGAGAGTCATCACCCAAACACTCTCAACACTTTTCAAGTTTCAAGGGCAGGACATTCTGAAAGGGTCATGACTACTTGAGGGCTAAGCTAACAAATCACGCTCCTCTATTCCCATCTTCCATACCAGGCCAGGACACATTTTTCTCCTTTCCATTTATGTTCAGTTACACCTAGACACAACTTTTCAGTTAATTTCCAGTAATCATTTATGCTTCTGGCCTTCAAAATTTTCTCCATCTCTTTTCAGACAGTCATGATACATCTGACAAATTAGTGTACCTAGCAAAAGAGCAAAAGAGCCATGTGATGCATTTCCTCCAACCTTAAAAAAAATTAAACAATACATAGATAAAAATATCTTTGTATTACCTCTGTTCTCTTCTTTAAAATGAGGAAACCTACTTTGACACATGCCAATTAATTTCAGTGTCCTTGCTAACAAGACAAAAAGTCAACAATGCAAACTTGAGAGTTACACGGTTTTGACTCGCTTTCAGAAGGCTAAAGCATTTCTCAGTGGCTAGGTATACAGAGAAACCAAACTGATAAACCACTCTTGGTTTTTTGAAGCAGAGCTGGTTCTTGCATATAACAAAGAGACATATCAACAGTACTTGACACTAAAATGTTTATCTGCCTCATGTTTCATCTTTGCAGTTCCACTTTGTACTCTGTCACACTTCTATTGTCAGTTTAAGTACCATAGGAAATCACAATTCATTGCAGCACTGCAGAAAGGATGCTTATGCAAAATGGAACAGGACAGTGGAATCATTCCATTCCGCTTTTTACATGGCAAATATGAAGGCTGAGGAATGAGGCAATGGAATTATACATTTTGCTGTTCCAGTTTTTGCTCCCTCTTGAGATCTTGCATTTGGGCAGCAAAATTCTTGGTAGCTCTGGAGGTTCTTTCACCTCAAATGACAGGACCAGGAAGAGTGGAAATAATTTTTCCTTCTCTATCCAGTTAAGAGCTGCTGAGGAAGAGTGATTGAAATATATTTGAAGCTATGGCAACACAGTGCTAGAAAAGTACAGTCCACACCCTCCAACATTTCACAAATGAACATCAGGACACACGTGGTGGAAAAAGTTATTAATGACTAGGGAATGCTGCAGCAGTTTGATTTTGCCTATTTTATAGGGAAGGGCAGGATTCCATCCCTCCTCTCCACTCCACCTTCATGAGTTACTTGGGGCAAACTACCTTTGCACTTTAAATGTGGTGTGCAACAACTGAAGTAAATTGAGGACAAAATGGAAAATGGACAGAAACTGGGACATTTTGAAGCATCTGAAAAAAGTGGAGCAGCAGGGGATTAATTGAGGCTGTACCTGGCAAACTGGGACATTTGGAAGTTAGGATAGACTCTGCAGAGATTCCCAAACTCTGATCCTACAGATATTTTGGACTTCAGCTTCCGGATTTCCTGACTATTGACCAAGCTGGCCAGGGCTTCTGGGAGTTGAAGTCTAAAATTCCTGGAGGGCCAAAGTTTGGGAACCACTAGGATAGAGGATGGCAAGCAAACCCCCTCTGAAAAAATCTGCCAAGAAAATTCCATGATAGATCCTGATTATTCTTCTAAGGCAACCCACCTTAGGGTCACAATAAGTCAGAAATGACTTGAAGGCACACAACAACAACAACAACAACAACAACAACAACAGTGAAATTAACTGCTGGACTCAAACCAGGAGTATAGCTATTGACAATCAGAAATAAAGTGGCTCAGGCAGGATTTCTGAAAGCAAGTTTGGGCCCCAGTGAATTTTTTGGGGGTACTCTCAGCTAAGGGTGCCAGGTTTTCCAAATAGTAATACATGATAGCCCTGTCAGTTGCCAGGCCAGCTCAAGACTGGCTAGTACATGTGAGGCAGGCCTATTCGCTTCTGGGCGCAATACAAGGTGTTGGTTATTACCTACAAAGCCCTAAATGGCTTGGGCCCAGGGTACTTGGAGGACCGCCTCTCCCCATATAATCAGCCCCGCACACTCAGATCTGTCGGGAAGAAATTGCTGAAGGTCCCAACTGCGCATTATGCGGCGACCTCGCAAAGGGCCTTTTCCATCTCGCCCCCAAAAATGTGGAATAACCTTCCCGACGAGCTCCGTTCAACCACCTCCCTGGATCTCTTAAAAAAGATGAATGAGCAAAAAGTTTAGGGGAGATGGACACTCGGCAATTTTATTTAAACAGT
>NW_024803284.1:0-9698 GCF_019175285.1 Sceloporus undulatus | reverse complement strand
GTACACAACAAATCCCATTATCCCTGACCTGCAATGCCAGAGTTCCTGGAAGGCTGAGCAGGTGATGGAATGGGAGCTGGTTTTCCTTGACATCCATGTAAGTAGCCCTGTTTGGAAGGCATGTGTTTGTAGGGGAGGATGATGGTGGTTCTGGGATGCTCATGGGGATGTTGCTGCTTGTTGTGGGGAAGAGACCACTGCTGGTAGACAGTGCTGTCCCAAAAGTAGTGGAAACAGAGGAAGCCATGTCACCTGCAAGCCAGAAAGCTCATTGTGCCACTCATCTGAGATACTGATTATGGGTTACAAAATATTTGTCCTGAAAATGGCAGAAATGAAATGATGCCAGAGAATGAAATGAACAGAACCTTTTTGAGCAGTTCATAGAATTGGATGTCAGCACAACCGCTGGGGTCCAACAACCACTGTCAGCAACTCAAACGAGTCCTGTGGTTAAATCAGAACTTTGAGCAGAGCTAGCAATTTTAGAAGCAGAACCATGGTTCCAAAGGCAGTTGAGATAATAGCAGCTGGATGTCTTCCAGGAACTGAAGCAATGCAGGAACCTCCGGGGACACACAGCAAAACGATGCCAGACTTCTTCTGATAAACCACCAGTGAAGCTAAGTCTCCCAAAGTGCTCTTTATTCACAGTGCTATAATACAAATACAGATCTCTCAAAACTCCACAATGCATACCAAACCAACTCCTACTACAAACCCACAAGCTATCACTTGCAACTCCTGGGTTTATATAGACTCCAGACCATGTGGTCTCCCAAACCCAGTGAGTTCAGGTGTGTAACCATGTCATGTGTCCCCTGTGTAATCCAGACACATTGTTTCATCACCCATGGCTACATGCATTTGGATACCAAAGTGTCCTTGAGCCTATGAGCATCAGCTGTGCTAATCAAACTTGTCCTTCTGCTGAATGCTCATGGTCAAACACACACACATCAAGCATTTCCCTGTGTGCTGTGTTTTAACCCTTGACACTCTGACATTGGAAGAGTTTGAAAGGACCCCAAGGACCATCTATTTCAGCCCCATTCTGCCCTACAGGAAGACACAACAAAACCAACTCCTCAAAGATGGCCACCCAACTTCAGCGGAAAGGCCTCCAAAGATGGATAATCCATTAACCCTCTGAGGCAGTCCATTCAACTGTCAAGCAGCTCTTACAGTAACAAAAGTTCTTTCTAATGTTTAGGTAGAATCTCTTGTCTTGGAATTTGAATCCATGTTCTTGTCTCAATAACAAGTTTGCTCCATCTTATTATTATTATTAACTTTATTTATAAAGTGCCGTAAATCTACATGGCGCGGTACAAAACCAAGTAAAATCAAGAATATGAAAGCCTGCCTATGGCGTACAATCTAAAAGTTAAAGCAACAAATTAAAAACATCATATGAAACAAGTTAAAACAGCAATATCCACTATTGAGTCAAGCATCTGAACAACCAGGACACAATCACAGACTCCCTGGGAACGCTTCCCTAAACAATATGGTCTTTAACTTGGCTTTGAAGCTGGTTAAAGACGTGTTGAGTCATGCTTGTAAGGGGAGGAGGTTCCAGGAGTGAGGGGCGGCAAGTGAGAAGGGACGAATCCGGGACGGGGCAGTGGAAATCCTGGGCTGGGACAGGAGACCTTGGCTACCAGAACAGAGGGAACGAGTGGGGATGTAGGGAAAGTAGTTCGGAGAGATAGGGAGGGGCCAGCCCATGGAGGGCTTTAAAGGTGAGCAGGAGAAGCTTGTACCGAATGCGAAAGGGAAAGAGGAGCCAGTGAAGGGATGACAACAGAGGGGAGACATGGTCATCCCGGCGAGTGAGTGAGATAATACGAGCAGCTGAGTGCTGAACAGAAATCAATGGGTGGAGGTGAGAGAGAGGAAGCCCTGCCAAGAGAAGATTGCAGTAGTCAAGTCGAGAGACCACTAGGGCATGGACCAAAGTCTTTGCAGTAGAAGCAGAGAGATATGGACGGATTTTGGAAATATTATAGAGGAAAAATCTACAGACCTTGGCTGTGGCCTGAATCTGAGGGATAAATGACAGAGAGGAGTCGAAAATGAAACCAAGACTGCGGGCTTCCTGAACCGGCTGAATAGAGATATTGTTGACAGAGATAGAAAAGGAATATTGAAGGGTGGGCTTAGGAGGGAAGACAAGAAGCTCTGTCTTAGACATGTTGAGCTTCAAACGCCGATGGAGCATCCAGTGAGAGACAGCTGTCAGACAAGATGAAACTTGCTGCTCAAGCCCTGGCGAAAGGTCAGGGGTGGAAAGGTACAACTGGGTATCATTGGCGTACAGATGTTAAGAGAAGCCAAAAGAGCTGATAAGTTTGCCAAGAGACAGTGTGTATAGAGAGAACAAGAGGGGACCCAAAACAGAACCCTGAGGAACTCCAACAGATAGAGGAACAGAGGACGAAGTCTGGCCACCCAAGACCACTGCAAAAGATCTGTCTGACAGGTAAGATTTAAACCAATCAAGAACAGAGCCTGAGAAGCCAGGGTCAGAAAGTAAGTCAACTAAAAGACAGTGGTCCACGGTGTCGAAGGCCGCAGACAGGTCAAGGACAAGGATGGAATAAAGGCCATTCGCCTTGGCCCGCAGGAGATCATTCGAGATCTTGGTGAGGGCTGTCTCTGTGGAGTGCTGTGGGCGGAAACCAGACTGGAAAGAGTCCAAAATGGAGTTGGTTTCAAGAAACTCAAGACAGCGAGAGTAGACGACCTGTTCCAGAACCTTAGAAAGAAAAGGAAGAAGGGAAATCGGACGATAATTAGACAAGGAAGAAGGGTCGAGGGAAGGTTTTTTCAAAATAGGGGAAACTAAAGCGTGTTTAAAGACTGAGGGGAAGGAGCCAGAAGAAAGAGAGAGGTTAAAGATGTAGAGGAGGGAGGGCAAAAAAAGAAGGAGCTATGGAGATTAGAAGACAAGAAGGAATTGGGTCAAGAGAACAGGTTGTGGGTTTGGAAGAGTTCAGCAGCGTAGAAAGTTCGTCCAGAGAAACGGGAGAAACGCAGAGAATTTGTTAGTAGGAGGAATCAGGAGAATAGTGGTGGGAACCAAATCAGAAAGAGTCAACTCCGACCGAATGGTAGTGATCTTTGTAATGAAATAATTAGCATGACATCCCTTCAGATATTTAAAGATGACTCTCACATTCTCACATCACCTCTTCTCTTTTCCAAGCTCCCCAGTTGTTCCTCATAAGACTTTGTTTCCAGACCTTTGATAATCCTGACACCTGGACAGCGTTCCAGCTTGACAACATCCTTCTTGAATTGTGACCCCAGAATTTGACATAGTTGTCACACCAAAGCAGGACAGAGTGGTACTGTTAACTGGGAAAAAAGTGTCCTGTTGTTCTATCTATGCTTGTCCTGTGAGAGTAGCCACTGAGCATTGTAAGGAAGATCCACCACTTTGAGCCCCAGCTCCCCCTGAGTCTCTAATCCTCCCAGCCTTGGAGCTCTGAACATGCTCGATTCAGATGTACAGCCCCAATAAGTTTTGGAACACTAAGTCACCCACACCTGATGTAGAGCAACCACCCTGCTTACAAACTCTGGTTGGAAAGTGCAGGATAGTTAGCAACAGCATGGGTGCAAGAATGACCACATTGGGATAAAAGGGGATGGGGGCATAGAGAGGAATGCCCCTGTCTGCCCAGTGGTGTGAAGCCTTCATTTTGCACCCATCCTCGTTCTTAACCCTTTGGCTGAAACATCTCTTTTTCTTCCCTCCCCCCTTTGTTGTCTTGCAGGTACCTCTGCGACTTCACCTACTACACCTCCTTGTACCAGAGCCATGGCCGGTCAGCCTTTGTCCATGTGCCCCCCCTGGGGAAGCCCTACAGTGCTGAGCAGTTGGGCCGGGCACTGCAGGCCATCATTGAGGAGATGTTGGCCATCCTGGAACACTCGAAGAGCAACATCAACTGCCACAACGAACACTGAGCCTGGGCTGACGCTCCCTCCCCTTGATTCTCTCACTCTTGCACTTCCAAAAATCCCCCCACCCCAAAAGAAACACATATTGGTATCCTGTCCTTGTGGACTCTGGGGCGGGGGAAGGAAAGCAGCATCACCAGGAGCATCTTGACCAGTGTCTGGTCAAGAACAGGACCAAATCCGACAGAGGTCTCTGCTGTCCTCTTCAGCCTCCCTTCTTATTCCAGCCCTGCTCTCTTTGAGCTCTTTGGCCTTGCAGAAGATACCTTGGCCATGGTTTTTGATTCCTGCAGGGGGTCAGGAATTCATCCCGTGAATCAAGACCAGAGGGCCTGCAAGTTCAGAAACCCACTCTTAATTGCATGATATGCGCCAGTGTTTAATGCTGAAAGGTTTTTCCGGTTTCAGAATATGCCTGGCCCTCCTGCAAGGACTCTCATTGGTCAGAGCAGCAGAATTGCTTCTGTTTCTATGGTTGGAGCCTCGACCGGAGAACAGGAAAGCCCTTCAGAAGGATCCGAAGCGTACGTCGCCAGTCCTCGAAGCCGCGCATTTAGGGACTGTTCTTTGTGGCTTTGGGGTTCTCTCATTCTTGCAGATTCTCAGTCAAAGGAAAGGGGTGGGCAGCACTTCCTTCACACCTCATGCCAAATAATCTTGGTGGTGTTTTTCTTCTTTAAAAAAAGAACAAACGTTTATTGAATCTTGCCTTTCTGGACTTTGGCAACTGCATACCTCTGTGTCTGAAATGCACAGCTTTGGTTCTGCTCCTGGACTTTGGGGGGGGGAGTCGGGTCAGGATCCAGGAACTGATGGTGGTGGTCTTCTCCTCTTCCCCCCCCCCCCCAAAGTCCCCTCCACTTTCCCCAGTGCCTCAAAGCGCAATGCTGCTCAGACACACTAACCCTCACTTGTACCTTAAATCAAGAATGGATTCATCCTTTTGTAATTTTTTTCTGCTCTGCTGGGACGGTCCTGCTGTGGGTTCAATCCCTGCGTGTTTCGTGCCAGTCCCTCGGTGAACTGTGGGAGCCATGACTTGCCCCGACTCTTTCCCTTGAACCCACAGCCATTTGCCACTGACCACCCTGTGCCCTTCTTTCTCAAAAGGGGGTCTGCCTGGTGCCTCAGTTGGGCTTGCCAGAGGGTGCCCTATTGCCAGCTTTGCAGAAAATGCCCCGCACTTTTATTTTAGCCTAGTTGGGATTAGGGTGTAATGCTCAAATGAGAGATTAAAGTTTGTCTTTTTAAAGAAAAAGAAATAGATTAGAAAGTGTGCAACACATCACTCTAAGTGATGGGCAGTCATGGCCGGGAAGCCAGGAGCCGGAGCCCTGAAAGAGGGTGCTTTGGGTGGCTTTGCCAAGCTGGCTGCTCCAAGAAGTGTCTTTGGTAAAAAGAAAACCAGTTGTGTTCAAATGAACAACTTTTGGCAGCCTCCTCTTTCTTTCTTTTTTCTTTCTTTCCTCTTTCTTCTTTCTGTCTGACTTGTTTGTAAAAGAAGCATCTCCTTACTATTTGAATTGTTCTTTTGTTTTCAGATGTGATGGATTCTGCTGTTATAGTAACTCTCAGTGAGAGCTGCCCCTGTGTGTTTGCTTGCAAAAGCCAGAGGGATTTGGGATGTAAGGGGGAGGGAGGGGGGTGTAATGGTATAAATTGAATCCCAGTTTAACCACAGGGGGGGGGGGACCACCTGTGTGACTTTCCTGGGTGCTAAAATTTGGCCCACAACCTGCTCTTGCCCCAAGTTGCTTGTGTGCATTCAGATTTCAAGCACCTGTGAATGTGGTCGGCCTACAAACCTGTGTTTCATTTACTAATTTATTTTATTTAATATGTTTTTGTCCAAACGTGGATAGTGTTTCTATTACTTTTCTTAACAATATTTCAATGAAGTTGGTCGGTGCCCAGTACAGATTGGGGAGAGAGTAGAGTAGCAAAGACTAGCAGAGATATAGGGAGGGTTTGCCATTCTTCATGTGTGCGTCTCCACAACCAGCTCTGCAGGGTTGCATTCCTGCGCTGTGCAGAGACCCTGAAGGTTAGAGGAAAGGGAATTTCAACCCGCAGGGAGGTAGGATTTGGGCCATTCTGCATGGTCATCAGGGATTTGCACAGTTGTGGCTTTGCAAAATACGTTCTGGTCATACAAATTCCTTCCAAAATTAAATGGTTGCCCTTTGTGTGTGATTAAGTTAAGTAGCTGCATGGTGCAAAGCAATGACCCATCATCTTTGCTTCTAAAGACAAAGGCATAGCACTGACAGTTCAGTAACCTGTCGAAGAGGCACATGAACTTGTTCCCCCCTCCCCCACCAAAAAAATTTGTTTTGAGCAGTGTTCAATTACCAGCTCGGCCCTGAAACCCTCTGAGTAACCTGGAACAAGTCACACGCTCTCAACCTTGGGAAGGCTGTGGCAAACCGCTTCTGGCAAACCTTGCCTAGAAAACCCCTTAGGGTCGCCATAAGTCGGAAATGACTTGAAGGCACAGCAACACAACAACAACAACGTAGCTGCTGTGCCTGTAGAGGAGACTAGGATTTCGAGGATCAGGGTTTGCGTATCCTGCCTTTTTTATTTCCAGTGGCTGAGAAGTGTGTCCTTTGAGGTTGTGAAACTAACATTTAAATGGGAGCAAAGGACTCCAACTACCATTTTAAATGCCTCTCTCTTATTAAGAAAAAGAGGATCTTTTAGCTTCCCAGACCTCCAGAGGTTATCAGCATTGCTGGAGATGTCTCCCTGCTCAGTTTGGCAGATTTACCTCCTCTTTGGCAGGGTGAGAACATAAGTCCTCTGACTGATCCAGGAGAAAAATAGCCAGCGTCCCAGTTGCAGCTGGGCTCGAGGGTTTGCAAAAGCCCAGGCTGGTCCTTGGGGAGATGTAGTTCATTCCTGGGGAGCACGACCTCCTTCTGAATTGCCTTGGTTTGACATGAAGCCAAAAGGCCCACATGTGACCTCTTTCTCCAGTGGACCTGCAAACTTCTCTAAACTTTCATTTTCTCCTTCAGCTCTTTGCAGAAGGGCAGGACTTTGTACTTCTGCAGAACTGCCTTTTTAAAAATCCTCAACAATCCAACCGTGGACTGTCAGTCCCCCCCAAATTTTCCCATTTCTTTTCCCCCCTTGTGGGGCGGGGGGAACCCTTTTCCATGCCCTAAATAAATTGCATTCTGATTTTGGCACGTTCACCTTGATTGTACCATTTTGTGGTCACTGTGTGCCTTCAAGTCATTTCTGGTTTAGGGTGACCAAAGTGGTTTTTTTGGCAGAATTTGCTCAGAGAGGGTTTGCCTTTGCCGTCCTCTGAAGCTGAGAGAGTGTGACGTGCCCAAAGTCACTCAGTGGGTTTCCACAGCGGAATTGGGATCCGAACCCAGGCCTTCCAGTGTCCTAGTCTATCACTCAAGCCCCTGCACTATGATGTCTCTATTTAATATATTTAGCATAAGAAATAAAGCATGCCATATTAATTTTTCAACTACTTGAAAGATCTAAAATATTTCTTTCTCCTCCTCTATGATGAAAAGTATTTGAACAGAAATATTTGATCGGGGAGGAAAAATGGGTGACAAGCCCCTTGAAGGGTGCTACTTTTCCAGGAATTTGAATGCTTTTCTTAGGAACAAAACCCGCTGGATGCCCTTGGGCCAGGAGCACGTTCTCCATCTCGGGGGAAGGCCAGGGCAAACCTCCTTAGAGCAAATCTTGCCAAGAAAAGCCTATGCTAGGGTTGCCTTGAGGTCTCCATGAGTTGGGAATGGCTTGAAGGCACACAACTACTCTTAAAGGGGGAACCTTGCCAATGAGTTGAGATGTGATGGCTCAGTCGTGTAACATCCTTCTGGTGGTCGGTCACATTTGTGAAGGTTTCTGGGTATGAAGGATTCAATCCAGAAATTATCTGGAAATGGGCTGGGGAGCACCATTGGAATGGTTCATTGGGACATTCTGGTGTCTTTTTGAGATGGGTTGTATGGCAGAATCGATAGGTTGGCTCAGCTGTATCTTCCAGCTGGAATCATGGACTCAAAGAGTTGGAAGAGACCCCCAAAAGCCATCCAACCCACTTCTGCCATACAAGAAGATACCATCCAAGCCCTCCCTGGGACAAATGGCCATCCAGTAACTGTTTAAAAACCTGCAAAGAAAGAGGCTCCACCACAATCTCCAAGGCAGCAGTGTCTTCCATTGTCAAACAGCTTTTTCTATCAGGAAGTTCTTCCTAATGTTTAAGTGGAATCTCTTTTCCTGGACTTTGAAACCATTGCTTTGTGTCCTGTTCTCTAAAGCAACAAAAGGCAAGCTTGCTCCCTCATCAGTGTGACACCCCTTCCAAGTATTTAAACAGGGCTATCATATCACTTCTTAATCTTTTCTCCAGGATAAACACACTCAGTTCCTTAAGCCGCTCCTCACAGGGCTTCATGGTTTCCAGACCCTTCACCATTTTGGTCGCTCTCCTTTGGACACATGGCTCCAGTTTCTCAATGTCCTTTTTGAATTGCAGCGCACAGAACTGGACACAGTGTTCCAGGCGAGGCCTGACCAGAGCAGAAGATGGTAACTTGAAGAAGCAAACTATCTCTCTCTCACAGCCTGGTCCGAATGGTACCGATGTTGGCTATATTGCCGATATTTCAAGGATCACATGCAAAGGGTAAAAACAAAGACGAAATCAGTACGAAAACCAATGAAGAGAGACCCCCAACTTCTGAGGAAGTCTGTTCGACTTTTAAACTGCTCTTGCAATCGGATTTTTCCTAATGCTGAGCAAGTGGAAAACGTTTTGCAGGAACAGTGCAGAACAGCAGGGTTGTCTCCCTCCTTGCTGTGATCTCCCTTGCGGCCATCTTGTGCAGAGCATCACAGAGCTGGCTGTGCAACCAACAGACTTGAACACCTTTTTCCTGCTCCTCTCCATTTTTTTTCTTTCTTTTTTGCAAACTGTGTTGTCATTTTCTCAGGAATTTGATTCCATTCAAGCTCCAACCCATCATCTTTCTATCTTTCTTTCTTTCTGTCATTCTTTCTTTCTTTTTAACCGTAAATTGCTAACTAGGAAATGTTTTTCTGTGATTTCCCCAGGTTTTGCAAACCAATTTAATTGTAGGGGACAGCCGTTTTCTCCCCAAAGCCTCTTGTCTTCTGTAGCAAGCACTTGCATAATTATTCTTTTAAAAAAGAAAATTGTATTAAACTCATTTTATTTAACCTGTTCTAAATTAAAAAGGGTTTTGCTTTTCTGCCTTTGCCACTCTTCTCTGCCTGCCCACCCCTGTCAACTTGGCAGCATATCCTGTAAATGGCCCCAGAATAGGATCCCAAATCGCTCCTCTGATGGTTGTGCTTCTGGTTTCTTGCAAGCAGGAATGCCTGCCTGGAGGAAACAATTTCCTTTATAAACTCAGAGGTCCGATCCTGACATGGCAAATGTGTCCGTTTAAAGCAGTGGTCCTCAACCTTCCTAATGCCGTGACCCTTTCATACAGTTCCTCATGTTGTGGTGACCCACAACCATACCATTATTTTCATTGCTACATGCAAATATGTGTTTTCCAATGGTCTGTGAAAGGATCGTTCAACCCCTAAAGGGGTCCTGACCCACAGGTTGGGAACCACTGGTTTAAAGGGATTTAAGATTCACCCAGATCCTATGGCAGCAGAGCACAAGATAAGTTGTTGTCTTTGTTACAGCCACACACAAACAACAGAGG
>NW_024803283.1:235-9707 GCF_019175285.1 Sceloporus undulatus | reverse complement strand
CTGCTATAGAGATATTAACTTTCCATAGCCTCCTGAATCCAGACTTCAAAATCTTACTGCCTAATTCAAGGTCTCATAGTGGTCGCTGTATACCTTCAAGTCATTTCTGATTTATGGCAACCCTAAGGTGAACCTATCACAGGGTTGTCTTGGCAAGATTTGTTCAAATAAGGTTGCATTTTCCTTCATCTGAGAGAGTGTGGCTTGTCCAGCATCACCCAATGAATTTCCATGGCAGAACAGGGATTTGAAACCTGGTCTCCAGAGTCATAGTCCAGTGCTCAAACTACTACAAAATGCTGGCTACCCAATTCAAGGTGACAAGGGCCTAATTCTTGTCCCTGGCAAACAAAAGTCCTCTTCTCCTCCAACTCTGTGTTCAAACACAACTGATTAGTATTTCCCCTTCCTTAGGGTTTCTACACCAACTGGACCAAACCAATAATTCCTAGGGTTTATATTTTCCTCCGTTCAGAAACTGTCATATTTATATGTCTACTACAGGATAAAACACACTATTAGCTTCTTTTTTCTGCATAAATATACCCAAGAATTCAGATCAGCTACTGCTTGGGTCTGCATCTCCAAAAATCCTCCAGCTGGCTGTAGCTTTCAATCAGAGCTTTATCTCCAAAGAATAGTTTTCCCAACTCTGAGGCTGTTGTGCTCCAGAAAAAGTAACTTTTCCAGGCCGACGTAACTGGTGAAGTTCCCAGAGAAATCCAAAGAATCCATGGATTCGAATAATGCTGTTAAGCTCATTTTCCTAAACACAAAATTCAGCAGTTTTATGTCCCTAAATAATGCTTTATTGAGCAGCGTTAATAACAGCAAGTGAAATGTAGATTTTACTCCCTTGGCAATTTTTGCTTGAAGAGCCAGTTTGGCCCAAGGGGATTCTTCACGGCAGAACACACAATAAACTCATCTGGGCTTCTGCAGAAGTCAGCAAACAGCTTGCAAGTCTGGAAGAATAGGGAAAGGTTTTCTTTCCCTAAAAATGTGAGAGAAAGAAGACTTCTGCTATTATAATGAGGGGATCACCCAGCCTAGTCCCTCCAAGTTCTATGAGACCTGGTGACTTTTTAGCCTGGTACCTACATCAGAAGTAGGTGAGATGATATTGGTTGTATTAGGACTACAGGTATGTGACTGTTAACTGCCTTTGAGTCAACCTCAACTGCCTTGCTCAACCTCAACTTATGGTGACCCTATGAATGAGGGACCTCCAAACCACCCTATCCTCAACCGCCTTGCTCAACCTCGACTTTTGGTGACCCTATGAATGAGGGCCCTCCAAGCCACCCTATCCTCAACCGCCTTGCTCAACCTCGACTTTTGGTGACCCTATGAATGAAGGCCTTCCAAGCCACCCTATCCTCAACCGCCTTGCTCAACCTCGACTTATGGTGACCCTATGAATGAGGGCCCTCCAAGCCACCCTATCCTCAACCGCCTTGCTCAACCTCAACTTATGGTGACCCTATGAATGAGGGCAGCCACCCTATACCTCAACCGCCTGCTCAACGCGACTTATGTGACCCTATGAATGAGCCTCCCAGGCCACCCTATCCTAAACCCCTTGCTCACCTCGACTTATGGTGACCCTATGAATGAGGCCCTCCAAGGCACCCTATCCTCAACCGCCTTGCTCAAACTCACTTATGGGTGACACTATGAATGAGGACCTCCAAGCCACCCTATCCTCAAACACGCCTGCTCATGTCTTCCTTGGTCCCTGCTAAGAAAAAAGGGCTGATGCTAAACCCTTGTAAATTCTGGCCGCTTTATCACACTGTAAAGGAAATCTCCATCCAAAAATGCAGCTGGATAGATAGAATTTAACTTCGCTGCTCCTTCTCAGGTTCCCATAGAAGGTTCCCATTATAAGCCTTCAATGGCACTCCAGAATAATCTGCATACCAAAGAAGCTTGGTCCTCTCGTCTCCTCTCCGCTGAAGGTGAAAGAGCCAGGTCTCAGTTTCATAAATCCACTTCCAGTACAGAAATATCTGAGAGTATTAATGCTGAGCAAGCAAGGCAGGCGATCCCTTTACAGTCAGTCCAGCTCTGTGCTCAATAATTCAGTAATTCCTGTCCCCTTCAACGGTATTTTAAATCCAGAAATCCAGCGAAAGCGGAGCTCCTTTTACTTGAAACTGCCACGAAAAAGAAAGACTTTGCCGTATTCTTGTCTCCATTGATAAGATCCCCAAAATCCTTGCAGTTGAAAAATTAAACAGGATTTTTAAAAAGCCTATCATGCGCTGGGTTAAACGAGCATAAGAGCTAGTCCCATTTAAGCAGTGCTCTCTCTCGGCTCTCTTTTGGCACAGACAACGGAACCAGCAACTTTCACTATTTTAAATCCTCCCAGACCAAACGATGGCAGGTAATGGCAAGAGTGAGCATGGAGATCATGTTTCCTGTGCCCGCTTGCTATTGGTAGGGTTTTAATTATTCACTTGGTATATTCCATCACTTAGCGCTGCAACAGGATTTTACAGTTCACCACATCTTAGGGCCCAGCATTGAGTGTCAAGGCTTGGCTTTCTTCTCCAGTCCTCAGGTGAGCAAATCTCAAGCAAGAGCTTGAAATATGGTGTCTGGATAGATTTTCCTCCTTTGTTAGACTTCTGTCCCTTTTAAAAACCTGTTCTAAACATTGGGACTGATGCTTCAGTCTTTCATATTGACATCATCAGGGGCAAGTCAGTGCAATATCTTATCCATGTTAAACATCTCGCAGGAATAGCACTACTGTGGCATCACAACCCTACGTCGCAGTTTTTGGCCTGAATTTTCGGACTAAAGACAGTAAACCGACAACATTGGTGAAGCGCTATGGATCTGGGAACCTGTCAAGAGGCCATGGCCTCTGATGGGTTTGACGACAAACCCAACCATCCACTGCAAGCATTACCTTCTTGTGCTAAGTGGAACATGGGCTTTGGTAAGAGAATCTGAAATTGAAGTGGTGGAGAAGGACTGGCCAGATTTGGCAAAGCACACTTTAAAGTTTTTTGTGGTTTTTTCAGGCCATGTTCTAGAAGGAGTTTAGTTTCTGATGTTTCGCCAGCATCTGTGGCTGGCATCTTCCAAGGCCTGGCAAACGTCAGGAATAACTCTTCTAGAACAGGGCCACGTAGCCCGAAAAAACCCACCAACAAACTATGGATGCCAGGCCTGAAAGCCTTCGAATTTCACAACTTTTAAGCCTAAAATCCCTGAGCTTCCTCTCAGACCTCAGATTTTGGAAACTTGTCTTTAAAAATCGACATTTGCCAAGCTGTGGGTTTGACCAGGATCTAAACAGCTACCCAACAGGTACTGTTGTGGATTCTTTGGTCGCCAAAGAATCCAATCTCACGGGACACCATTGTCGATGGCTCTAACAACCTTTCCCAGTGCTGGTGGCCCCTAGATGTGGGGACTACAAATCCCACATCCACAAAATAAGGGCTTTTAAAAAATAAGTAGCAATAGATCTGAGGGTAATTAGGCTGGGAGGACTTTACTTAAGGGTTTGTCACACATTACCAGCAATAAGCTATAGTCCACTCAATTGTCCATGGTTCCATCTTCGGAATCTGGGATTTGCAGCTCAAGGATGGGAAATGAAATTGAAATTAAATCTCAGCCAGAGGTTCTTAGTTCTTCACCATACTACAAACCCCAAACTTCCATAGGATGCAGCTATGGTAGTTACCATGGAACCATAGTAACCATAATTGCTTCAATGTGAAAAGGACTTAGTGTTATGCCAGCTGGGCAGGTCTACAAAGCCAGAATATTCCAGGCTGCTCATAGAGTATTTGGGGCTGGAGCTGCCCTAAATCCCCTTGGTACCTCCACATTCTGAAGTGATGCCAGGCGCTGTTAAAAGAAGTGCTCAGCATCGATCACTTGCACAGCAGTTGTGGTCTGGTGGGCACAATGGGAACAAAGTGTAAAAGCTGCGCTGGAGTTACTCTGCAATGCTCAGGTTTCCCCTAAAAAAATCCAGAGCAAGAGGTGAGTCTGGTTTAAACTGGTTTAATGAAAAGAATTCCTCTGAGTCGATGCAAACTAGCCTCCATGTGGGACATTCCACAGTCAAAGTCAGGCTTGGCAATGTGTTGTGAAGATGAGTTACAGCAGAAAGGAGGGCAAACGGCTTATATGACCTGTGTAGTAGACATGCCCCTAGTAGAAGCAGTGGAACAGTAAATCTGTCTTAAATTTAATGTTTGGTACTTTAAAGTTTGGAACTTTAAAGGAGTTCTGGCAAAGAACTAAGCCTATCTGTCAAGCTAATTAAACATCCAGGACACCGAACTTGGCATCTGACCAAATCCGCATAGGAGATTCACAGAGGGCACCATTTTTGAAAACGTAAAATAAAATAAAAATCCATGATTGTGCCAAATTTATCACCATGTACACTACGGACTGATCACACAGACAGTAGTGGTTTGGTTTGCTTTGCTTTAAACATCCATAACAGCCTTACACCACGCCTTTAAGCCATATTCCCCATGGAAATAAACTTAACTTGGTTATGATGGGACAGAGAGGTCCAACCAGGTAGACACATAATGTTTTTGGAACTCAGAGTCCTAACCTCCAGGCACAAAGAAATCAAATGCTAACACACTTTGCAGAGGGGAAAAGGTTTTTATTAAATGTTTTTTCAATATATTTAATCTAGTCCTAGATGTGAAAGTAGTAATCAAGGTAAGATTCCAAGACTCTTTGCTCGGGTTAGCCGCTTGCAGATTTTTTAATCCTCTATACGCATGCCCTTGGGGGATAACACAAAAGGTCTTGGCATTTCAGAGACTGATAAAGTTTAATTTGTCTGTTTTGTCTGATAAACAACTTGGATGCATCAAATATGTGGGGAAATATTAAATTCCCACAAAACATGGCTTACAGCCACTGCGTCATCAGAACCGCACAGGGAAGCGGGTGACAGATATAAAAGGCAACAGCGAAATCCAGAGCCTATGGAAAATCGTACCGGTCCCTATTTGGAAATCCGACTCGAAACTGCTTGGAACAGTATGCAAGATCTCATTCAACGCTCCTCCCCTGCTCCTTGGTCCTTGGCTTGGGACAGAACTACTGTTTACACACCAAACACGCCGGGTTTCTACTCGCGGGCTAGAGGATGATCTCAGGGAAAAAAAAAATCCACTGCCTTGAACATGTGTGTATATCTATTCTACTCATTTGTTAGAAACAATGGGTAGTGGTCTGATGTGGGGTGCTGGGAGGCTAGGGTTTCGAATCACGCTCAGGAAATGGAGTCCATGGGGGACCTTGGTAAGGCCTTCGCTCTCAGCCTCAAAGGAAGGCAATGGCATCCCCCAAAAAATCTGCAAAAAACCCATATGATAGGTTCACCATAAGCGGACTTTAGGGACTGTAGCAAATGGGTGGTGGATGCCAGCTCTTTTTGCACCGGCAGCTCCATCCAACCCCAAGCAGCTTCTTTTGCACCCTCTAAAGTGCACCATAATCTGCCGCCATGCTTTGGGCCTGTGCCTTTTGGTGCTGCACTGGGGGGGGCATCATCATGGGGAGTCATGGAGACCGGCGCTACCAAAAATGCTGCCCTGGCTGGCAGCCCGTAGGGCTTTGAGCCATGCAGACAAGTGTTGGTCTGCACAGGGCCTTAAAATGCCCGAGCAGAAACATATCTTGGACAAGCTTCGCTCCTCAGACGTACAATTATAGCATTTGATACACGTCAGCTGGCCATGCTGCATTCTGCAGAACCTGGGATTTGTAATCTAGGGAGGCACTGAAAGTCTCGGACAGAGAAATTGAAATACTTTCCCAAAGTACAAATCCCAGATTCTGTAGGATGGACCAGGACAGTTGAAAGTAGCATATGTTTGTTATGATTGGGCTGTTTTACAGACAGCCAAAATAAAGCTGCTTCGATCACAGTGGAGGGGTTATGGTGTTTCAATGAGGCATGCGTCCTAAAAGTCCAGAAGTCGCACCAAAGCCATGCTCAGCTGAGTGTGGCTGTGGGGGTGGCTTCTGGACTCTTAGGAAGCATGCATCATTGAAACACCATACCCCACTGGGACGCGAACAGCTTATGTTGGCTGTCTGTAACAGGCCATTGTGGGGTATGAAAGAAAGACCTTACCAGCTGATAGTCCATCAAGCAGCATTACCTTGTCTCTCCAGACAGTTTTCTCCCACCAACTTTCCCCGCAGCGCGCCATCTCATTTTCTCCAAGCAACCTTCCCGCACCTTCCCGTAAATTTGTGTCCCAAACAAACGCCCCTCATCCAACCAATATTCTTCCAACCAATCTTCCCCAAAGCACTTATTTTATTCCAGTGCATTCCAAGCCTTTAAATAGCCAAGCACAAATGTGGGGGACAGTCCCTGGAGTGGGGATAATGGATAGTACTCCTTCTGATGTGGCCCCATTTTCCCCTGTAAATGTTGTTCCTGCCCTTTGCACGTTTAAGTTAGCAAATCCAAGTTCTCACAAGTTGGCCAACAAGCCTCGAATATATTCCCCCAAACGTTTGGCCAACTCACCAAATCCCCCCGCCATAGCTGCACCAAATATTTATTTCAACTCTCAAATTTACCATTAAAACAAATCAACCAAAATCACACCAAAGCTCTGAAAAGTACCCAGTTTGGTGTGAAAGTCACAGATTGCAAAAAACAAGATAACAGAGACGGAAACAATCTCGAGGATCCTGGGAGTAGTGAGAAAGCAAAGCATGAAATGTGCTATTTATAAGCATTCTAACTATTTTTCATGCTATCATAAGCTTCATTGGAGAAAGTAACAAGACTTGAGTCCTCCCTTGTCTCTTCCGTAGAGGTATTCAGTGGGAACTTTGCCTGTGCGTGTAACTGTTGTGCATGATACTCCTAGCTGGCCGCTCCAGGAAGAATGTAGTAATCTTCTTGAGGCAAGGTATTTGCAAGGGGAAAACATGTAATGGAGGTAGGATATTGCTGTTGGGCAAGAAAAAACACGCTGCTTGCTAACATTTTTTTCCATCTTGGTAATAACGGTGCAAAGAGACAGAAAAGGGGGGGAAATGCAGTGAGGTGTTAATGCAGGCTAATTACACCAGCTAATTAGGAAGCCCTACATTGTATTAGTTAAGAAACACTACTAAATGCAGCATTATTAACTTGTGTAAGTGACAAACAGCTGTAGTTGATGCAAAACAGGAGATGGAAAATGCACTTCATCACGCACACAAAAGGAAGGAACCACCTCTTTTGGGGTTAATTTCAAAGAGAATTGAGCCTATTCATTCTCAAAGATCTCTATTCGGAAAGAGTTTCCAAAAATACAGCTTCACACAAGAGTCAGCATTTTAAACACCCAGCATTTTAACACGCCTTGGGAAGACAAAAATTCCTCAAATTGCCCTGAATCCAACCCAAAGTGTTATTTTGTTACAATGGGCGTGAAGTCCCCCTGCTTTGATCGCAATGAAGACATGCCCCATTTGTGAATCATGTTCAAGGTATGCAAGAGATTAGTCCAAAGGCCATTGAGATCTGTTTTACAGACAAAATGGTTCTAAGCTGAGATGCCAGTAAAATTGTTGGATATCAGTTCCGAAACCCCACGGTCAGGAGGGCTAATGGTGCCCCACAGGTTGGGAAACCACTTTTATGTTCAAGGCATGGTTCTACGTAGTGATATCTTCTGTCCCGCCAAGGGACTTCCCAAAGAAGCAACACACCAACAGACAGTTCCCAACAGCCGGGATCAGGCATCAAACCCAGTCAAATAAGCATCAACCAAACAGCAGTGAATAAGGAGGAAACATAAGGCAGTCCAAAGTCAAAAGCATAGATAGGTAATGGAAGAATTAGAAAGCAGAATTCCTCCGATATCTAGTACAAGATATGAGTTACAAGAAGAAGCATCTGAAGGAATCAGTAGCAGGTTCACATCGGAAGCTACGCTCAGCAACTTGGGCAATCACTCGTAGTTTGCATAATCTGCGTTGCAATGATCCATCTCCAGGGCCTTCATGCAAAAACTCAGCCTTAGGTACAGTAACTAGATTATCGCCTAGTATGAGGGTCCTTCATTTCCAGAGACCTCTTAATCCTGAGAGGACTTCTCTGGAGCTGATACTGCCTTTTATCCTCCAAACAAGCCTGGACAAGCCTAAGTTGCACCATACAAAATGCACATTTTAGGAATTTGAAGTGTTGTCTTGCTACCTCGCTGAAGGAGCACAGCAGAGGGAATATACAAAGGATATCCAGAATCCCATCCAATGGGTTACACATAGCAGGCATGTCAATCCAAGCAAGGGCAGAGGCAAGAAGGCGACTGTCTACAAGAGCAAGAGTTGCCCATTAAGACACTCTCACCAGCTAGACTGACGTCACGAGACGCGATAGGGCTACAGCACTTACATAAATGCGATTGGCTAGCTGCTCAGTTCACTCCATGAACCTCTACTAACGACTACAATCTACACACTTGATCCGAATGTTAAAGGAGACAGGCTGTGCGTTCCAGTAAAAAAACAAGCACTCGGCTGGGTCTCTCACTTGAAAGGCGGGCGGGGGTGGAGCTCCGCGTGCGTGCTTCTGAGCTCTACTTTGTGAACGGTACACATACACTACACACACGCGAGTCGGCAGCTCAGCGACTCGGCAGCTTCGCGCTAGTGTGCGGGCGGCAGCTACGGTGCACGTAGCGCGAGACGAGAAGCCGTGTGTGTGGGGCCAGGGCAGCGCCAATCGCCCTTGTCCTCAGCCTCCTCCAGGTCTTCGAGTCCTGATCCTCGGACTGTGCCCTTGGCCAGGCCAGGCAGTCCATGACAGGTATGCATTTGGAGACCTACTTTGTGAAACCTGGGAAGAAAGGATAATTGGCATAAATCTACAGCAGGCTCCCAACGTTGAGATAGGACCATCTCCATGTGCACGGTGTCTTCTGTCTAGGGTGTTAGCGCAAGGACGGTCACTGCTTCCTGAGACCTGGGACATATTGGGGGATAAGAAGGCTTTAGTTGTCTTTTAGTTAAATGTTTATGGGTTTATTGTGGTTGTGTACATTGCAAGTCATTTCTGAACCGTATGGCAATCCTAAGTGACATTTATCACAGGATTTCTTGGCAGAATTTCTTCAGAAGTGGGTTGGCCCCTTGCTTCCTCTGAGCTGAGAAAGTTTGACGTGCCCAAGGTAAATTTCACAAGGGGGTCGGGTATCTAGGCAGGTGCTTTCACATGTAGAATGTGATGCTCAGTGCCATGAATTTAAGATCATGGCAATGAGTTTTAAACCACCACGTCCAGACCTAATTTGCAACCAAAAGCAAGACAGCAAATGTGGGAGTTTCCAGCTGGAGCCAAGCACCTCAGTAATTCAAGAGAACAAAAAAGGATTTTTTGCAACAGTTCCCAAGGGCTAGGCACCTCTGAAATTGGTCATTGATACTCTGTTTTTGACACTTTCATGACAGA
>NW_024803283.1:0-210 GCF_019175285.1 Sceloporus undulatus | reverse complement strand
CACCCTATCCTCAACCGCCTTGCTCAACCTCGACTTTTGGTGACCCTATGAATGAAGGCCTTCCAAGCCACCCTATCCTCAACCGCCTTGCTCAACCTCGACTTATGGTGACCCTATGAATGAGGGACCTCCAAGCCACCCTATCCTCAAACACCCTGCTCAGGTCTTCCTTGGTCCCTGCTAATAAAAAGGGCTTGATGCTTCAACCTT
>NW_024803282.1:8274-9707 GCF_019175285.1 Sceloporus undulatus | reverse complement strand
TATCAAATAGAGATTGAAGGGGAACTGCCATGAAGAAATCAGTAGAAACAGATAGTCAGGCTGTTGAAAAATATTCCATTAAATATATGTAAAACTATTTTAATTGAAATGTGGCATCATTTCCTGTGAGACTGCCATAGAGTATTGAGTCAGAGCACATGGCATGATGCAAGCTAACTGCAGCGGATGATTCATGCTGTGTGGCACCAGGAGGGGACTCTGGAGTGTGCTTCTGGGCCTGGTATAGTTGGGATGACTCCCAAGGTCACTGTTGCCTCAATCTCTCCTTTGGGCTAAGTATGAAATTCCCCTAAAAGCATAGCACTTGTGGGTGTCGTCCCCAGACTCCAGCATTTCGAGTGACAAAGGGCCCCTGGAATCAACCATGGAACTAAGCAAGCTCAGGTTGGAAAAGAAACATGAGAGAAAAAGGAGTTTTTGTGTTACCCTTTCCTCTCTTCATAGACATTGCTCATAATTGCTAAATGGAACCCTTAATATGTTTGAAACCAAGGGCTTGATTTCAAGTTCAGTTCTTAAGTTCAGCGCTCTACACGGGGCTACCTTTGTACCAAGTTCGGAAGCTTCAGTTAGTTCAAAATGTGGCAGCCAGATTGACCACCGGAACATCTAGGTCAGACCATATAAAACCAGTATCTCTATATTGGCTGCTAATTAGCTTCCTGGTGCAATACAAAGTGTTGGTTATTACTTTTAAAGCCCTACATGGCTTGGGCCTGAGCTACTTGAGGGAACACCTCTCCCTACACAATCTGCCCCACACTCTCAGAACATCTGGGAACAATCAATTAGATTACCCAAAGGTCAGGCTAAGAACAACTTCCCACAGAGCGAAGACAGCCATGGCCCCCAAGTTATGGAACAACTTGCCAGAGGAGATGTGTCTTAACACCACCTTGGATGCTTTCAAGAAAGCACTTAAGATGGATCCCTTCCAGCAGACTTACCCACCCGACCTCTTGTAAAGAACTTAAGGAAAAATCCCACTTCTGATTGCAATTGTGCATTTTAAACAATGTTTTTATTTGTCCCGAATTGAGTTTAAGCAACTTGTTGTTTTACTTTGTGTAAATTGGATGCTATTGTTTTTCGGGTTTTTTGGGGTGTAATACCACCTTGATCCATTGGGAATTATTATTATTATTATTATTATTATTATTATTATTATTAAAATCTGTCAGGTTGGTGGCTGCCTCCCAATCCCCAAAGCAACTCTCCTGGCCCTTCCAAGAGGTCCCTTCTTGTCCACATAGACCAAGGCGATGCTAGCTGTGCTCCTGCCTTCCCCTCCTGGCTCCCAGAGGCCTAGAATCATAGGATCATAGAACTGGAAGAGACCAGAAGGCCATCCAGTCCAACCCCATTCTGCCATGCAGGAATCAAAGCATCCCCGACAGATGGCCATCCAGCCT
>NW_024803282.1:4239-8174 GCF_019175285.1 Sceloporus undulatus | reverse complement strand
GGACACGCTCCAGTTTCTCCACATCCTTTTTGAATTGTGGTGCTCAGTATTCCAGGTGGGGCATGACCAAAGCAGAATAGAATAGCACTATTACTTCCCTTGATCAAGACACTATACTTCTATTGATGCAGCCTAAAATCGCATTGGCCTTGTTAGCTGCTGCATCGCACTGTTGACTCATGTTCAACATGGGGTCTACTTGGACATCTCTAAGACAGAGGTGGGGTACTGTTGGGGATTGGGGGCGTCACATTGGCCCCCAGGGGATCTCAGGGGCAACCGCACATTGTATTGCCTTAAAATAGGAATAATGTTTTGCCCCTCAGTATCCCATTGCATCCCTTTGGGGAAGTGGAGGCCATTTTGACACTGTTAGGCCCTTTCTGAGCCATTGCAGGGCCAAGGGAGGTCTTTTCCCCAAGAAGCCTCTACAGAACCTCAAAAGGTTGGAAGGGGGCCAAAAAAGGTAGGAAAGATACTCAGAGATGTGCTGAATACCATTTGGGTGAGAAATGCATTAATCCCCATGCTGTCTTCCCACAAAATCCTAGAATTGGTGTGATATCTGGTGGCAGAACTAAGTTTCACAATTAAAAAATCCTTTGCTTGCACCAAAAGGTTTATTGAAAAACTCATGCAGAAGCATCCATTAATAGGTCTAAGCATTCTCTGAAGCGTCTAAACCCTTTCCGTCCGTTATTACCTACCTTTACACTCCTCCCTTTTCCTCCTCCTTCAGCACCTAAACACCCTGTCTGCCAAGGTGCCTCTTGCCTTCTTCTTTAACCATTCATATATGCCTCTCACCCCTGGGGCATGTCTGCCACCCAAAGCTCACAAACCAGTCAGTCAAGAGCCTCCACTACTGCTTCCTTTCCCCAAGCCATTCTAAGTCCCACTATTCTTACCAACTACTTAAAACTACTAGCATTTAAACTACTAACAATTACCCCCTAAACCCCAATACCATTCTGGATGAACCACAGAAGCTGGTTCTGACAATTGGCAGTTTACAGTGGGGTATTTTGAACCCTTATAAAGTGTAGAGCAATAGTGCCTCACTAAACTACAAATTCAAATATTCTACAGGATGTTGCTATCACAATTAAACTAGGCTTGAAAGGGATCTAGGACTTCTAGTAGACCACAAGTTGAACATAGGCTAACAGTGTGATGTAGCAGCTAAAAAGGCCAATGTGATTCTAGACTGCATCAATACGAGTATAGTTTCGAGATGAAGGGAAGTAACAGTGCAACTCTTTTATGCTTTGGTCAGGCCTCACTTGGAATAATCTTGTGTCCAGTTCTGGGCCTCTCAGTCAAAAAAGGATGTTGACAAGTTGGAACATGCCCAGAGGAGGGCAACCAAAGTGGTGAAGGATCTGGAAACCATCAAGCCCTATGAGTAGCGACATAGAGAGCTATGAATGTTTATCCTGGAGAAAAGAAAGTTAAGAGTGGATATGATATCCATGTTTAAATATTGAAAAGGGCCATATTGAGGATTGATCAAGCTTGCTTTCTGCTGCTACAGAGAAAAGGAGACACCACAATGGATGCAAGTCACAGAGAAAGAGGTTCCACCTAAACATTAGGAGGAACATTGGGACAGTAAGAGCTCTTTGACAGTGGAATATACTCCCTTAGAGTTTGGTGGAGTCCTCTTCCTTGGAGGTATTTAAACAGAGGCTGGATGATGCTTGGAGTGTGTATTCCTGCATGACAGAAGTGGGTTGAACTGGATGGCCCTTGTGGTCTATTCCAACTCTGTGATTCTATAATGCAAATGGTTCCTACTACAAATTCAAATATTCTACAGGATGTTGCTATCACAATTAAACTATGCTTGAAAGAGATCTAGGACTCCTAGTAGACCACAAGTTGAACATAGGCCAACAGTGTGATGCGGCAGCTAAAAAGGCCAATGTGATTCTAGGCTGCATCAATATAAGTATAGTTTCTAGATCAAGGGAAGTAATAATCATCTTTGGTCAGGCCTCACTTGGAATAATCCTGTGTCCAGTTCTGGGCTCCACAATTCAAAAAGGATGTTGACAAGTTGGAACATGCCCAGAAGAGGGCAACAAAAATGGTGAAGGATCTGGAAACCATAAAGCCTTATGAGGAGCAGCTTAGAGAGCTGGGTATGTTTACCCTGGAGAAAAGAAAATTAACAGCGGATATGATATCCATGTTTAAATATTGGAAAGGGTCGTATTGAGGATGGAGCAAGCTTATTTTCTGCTGCTACAGAGAAAAAGAGACACCACAATGGATGCAAGTCACAGAGAAAGAGGTTCCACCTAAACATTAGGAGGAACTTTGGGACATTAACAGCTCTTCGACAGTGGAATATGGCCCTTGTGGTCTATTCCAACTCTATGATTCTATAATGCTAGTGGATTCCGGTTCCTTACCCACAGAGGCCACGTTCTCATAATTCTCCATCATTATATATGAATGTACATAAGTCTCTGCTTCTTTGTCAACAGTTTCCATTCGTCCTCAGTGAAATATATCGCCACATCCGCAAAGGTCACCTGCAACATAAAATAGCCCTCATCCAGAGAGTGACTAAGCAAAAGGGGAGGAAAGCACATGGTGCATCCAAATATTATTTGATCACTTTAGAATTCAGTCCAGGAAATAAACTTTAAATGCTCTCAGCCAGAAAAAAGCTACTGCCTTTGAGATCCAGTTTGTCTTGAATCTTTTCAATATACAATATAAAACACAATATAATTTAGGCCATGGCTGGGATATTGATGATGGATTAGGATACTCACTATCCCAACACGTACAGTACATTTAGCTACCAAAGAATTATGTTGCATTTAGACATTTCTTGCCACATTTCAGAGGCAAGCATCATTTTTAATAACAGTTCTGGGGAGCACTCTGGGCTTGAGGGCCACTGGGCCCACCCCATATTTAGATCCAGAGATGTTCTCCCATAGCCCCCAATATATCACAGATTGCAAAAGCAAGACACATGTGGACAAGCAACCCAGAAGACAGTAAAGATGGCCAAAGTTGTTTATGAGGAAGATCACACAAGCTAGAAAGGGCACAGCAGTTTGCTTTTGCATCAGCCTCCTGGGAAGGGCCATATCCTGTCTCCTTCTTTCCTCTCCTCTCCCCACTTTTGAGTTGAAGGGCTGCAAACTCAATTGCACTCATGAACTGAAGAGAGCTGAGAACGGGGAAATTGGTAAGAGGAGAGGGCAACCAGGACATTTTTAAAAGCCCCTGAAGTAGTGGGTTGACAAAGGATTAAGCAGGACTTTCTCTGACAAACTGGGACAGTATCTTATTTGCTTCCTTTCATAAATTGGCCAGACGTGAGACAGATGAAGCTAATAGGATAGTGACTCACCGAAAAGCTGTTGTACCTCGGCAGTCTCTTTCTGTTGGAGCCCAACTCCCTCCGCTTGGCCTCTGTGTCAGCCATCAGGTGGGCAGGGGGTCCTGGTGGACCTGCACTTGGTCACTTCCAACAACAGAGGCCCCAAAGCCGTGTACAAGGAGGCCGAGATGAAGTTCCTGAGAAAAAGGACCAGGGTAAGGATTGGCTTGGCAAGAAACACTGCAGCACTCAAAGACACAAAGAACATCATCCTGCTGGTGAGATACGCAGGTGACATATGCCTCCTTTGGGCTGATGCAGAGGTGGGCATCCCCTTCCTCCCTCTGCACCAAACAAAGCTCCCTAGACCTAGCATAGATTGACTGCAGCTCCCATACACAACAGATACTCCATGCCTTCTTAGAGTGGTGGGGGATTAAGGGATGAGGAATTGGAGAGGGCCCTGGTTATGTCCCCATAGCTAGATGTGAAATGAGTGCATCATCTGCTGTAACCTCCTGACCTCCCCAGTGGCCCTCAAAGAAGATGTCTTCATTTTGCTTCTGGCTACATAAACACAGCTGGATGC
>NW_024803282.1:0-4139 GCF_019175285.1 Sceloporus undulatus | reverse complement strand
GGGAGCTTTGTTTGATGCAGAGGTGGGCATCCCCTTCCTCCCTCTGCACCAAACAAAGCTCCCTAGACCTAGCATAGATTGACTGCAGCTCCCATACACAACAGATACTCCATGCCTTCTTAGAGTGGTGGGGGATTAAGGGATGAGGAATTGGAGAGGGCCCTGGTTATGTCCCCATAGCTAGATGTGAAATGAGTGCATCATCTGCTGTAACCTCCTGACCTCCCCAGTGGCCCTCAAAGAAGATGTCTTCATTTTGCTTCTGGCTACATAAACACAGCTGGATGCTTCTCTAATAGCCTGCCCTCAACACTCTCAGCAGGCACAGAATGGCCATGCGGAATGGCTCCCACAACTCAATGGGAGGACCTGTGTCACTGAATGACCAGTTGTAGTCTCATTCCCCTGGGAGCAACATTGGAGAATAGAGGGTTCTGCTGGGTCAGGCTGTATGGCCTGGTGGCCTCTCATTTTCCCATTGGCCAAACCAGTTGCCCCCCATCCCCCAGGGAGTTCCCCGGTCAAACAGGGCAGGAAAGGAATGTTCTCTTCTCAGGTTGCTCCTTTTCCATGGGATCCAGCCTTCCTCCCAGGATAAGGGGCTTTAAGCTGTTGAAAAGGGAACACCCAATTGCCATGGCAGCCTTCTGCATGCAGAGATGTCATAATTCTGAGAGTGCCTCTTCCCATGTGACCACAAGTGACTGTTGAGTCAACCTATAGGTAAATCCAACCAATTCAGTGATTCTCTTCTGATCAGGACTAAGAATAGGATAGGATACAGGATAGGATTTAGGCCTGCATGCAGTTAGAACATGAAATTCCCAAGCAAAGATGGACAGGTAACAGTGTGGAAAATAGGCATTCTCCACATAGAATCATAGAATCTTATAGTTGGAAGAGACCACAAGGGCCACCCAGTCCAGCCCCCTGCTATGCAGGAAATCTCAATCAAAGCATCTACGATGGATGGCCCCCTCCCCGTTTAGACACTGGTGAAAATAATTATATCACTTTTGCAAATGAGACTATTTCTCTAAGCTTAACTGCTGTGTTTGTCTGTGTCAGTCATAGCAGGAGCAAGAGGTGTGCACCTCCTCCCTCTGCTTGCTAAAGCCATGAAGAAATTGAGGCATGTACATTTGTGTGCATTGCTTCTGAATGGATCTATTGTCAAAATCACATTCATCTTAATTTCTCCTTCTGTATTTTTAAAAAGCAATGGAAGACCACTTTATTAGTGAAGATTACTCCCTGGATTATGCACATTTTTGGGAAGTGAAGATGTAAGTAAATTCATTATATAAACCCAGTGAAACTAATATCTCACAAAGCTCTAGTAAACAGCATGTACACACACAGTCCCCACACAAAGGACTGGCGCATTGAGTGTCTAAGGTCTGGAAATCTCACTTCCAGCTTCTGGGAAGACAGTGCTGCCAGAGACTGAATTTGGGGCTTTATTCCTGCAAAGCATGGGCTCAGTCTCTCAGCTGCATCCCTTCCACACAATCCTGGACTGAAGCATTTAAACAAAGGTCTCTTTCAGCTCCAGGAATAAACGCCTACCTTCAGTACAAAAACCCTGATTCCTGCAGCCCCAGAAAGGGCTCTCCTTCGTTCCTTTATGGCCTTTAGGACCCCCAAAGACCCCTTCCTTCCTTCCTTCCTTCCTTTGCCCCAAAATGGAGAGTCAGAGGCACAAAGGGACACACTTCCTTCCTTTTGGCCCAAGGAGCCTGGCCTCCTTCTCACTCTGGAGCCTCAGAAGAGAAAGAGAGGCCTATGTTCAACTGAGGCCTCAGAGAAGGTTCCGGAACAATATTCCCCACAGTCACCGGAAAACAAAATGGCCACCAGAATACAAGGAGGCAGGGACTGGGATTCCAGCCAATCAGGGCCAGGGATGGTGAGAAGGACAGGAATTCCAGCCAATCAGGGCCAGGGATGGTGGGAGGGACTGGGATTCCAGCCAATCAGAGCCAGGGATGGTGGGAGGGCCTGGGATTCCAGCCAATCAGGGCCAGGGATGGTGGGAGGGCCTGGGATTCCAGCCAATCAAGGCCAGGGATGGTGGGAGGGACTGGGATTCCAGCCAATCAGGGCCAGGGATGGTGGGAGGGTCTGGGATTCCAGCCAATCAGGGTCAGGGATGGTGGGAGGGCCTGGGATTCCAGCCAATCAGGGCCAGGGATGGAGGCAGGGACTGGGATTCCAGCCAATCAGGGTCAGGGATGGAGGCAGGGACTGGGATTCCATCCAATCAGAGTCAGGGATGGAGGGAGGGTGTGGGATTCCAGCCAATGGCAGTCCTCAGAGTGTCCTCAGGAGGACTTCTTCTGTTCCCAAAAGAGCATTGAACCCATGCCTTTGAGACAGGGCTGATCCTCCATTTTGATGCAGTGAGGCTCCTGGTTTTGGAGCCATGATGAAAGGAAGCCATTCCTAATGACTGAATAGTGGTCTTCCTGTTTCTATTCCCAGGGAAGGGAAGAAGGCCCTGGAGTGTTCTCTGCCTTGGATCCAAAGAGAACTTGACCTCCAGACAGACTAGAAATCAAACACAGACATAAATCAATGGATAATAAAGGCTGCCCTAGACTTCTGTCAGTTCAGTGAAGCAGATTGGGAAGACCTCCAGGGAAGAGCCTCCATTGCTCAACACAGTCTCCATCAAGGAGAAATCTAGAGGACCAGGGACCAAGATGGCAGCCGTGTCTTTCCCTCTCTCCCCATTCTTAAGATCCAGGGAGCCAAGGAAAAGGGAAGGGAAGATATCCGAATATGTCCCAGTCTGTTGATATTCTGAAGGGATCAATCATATTTGGGATGCTCTGTGTTCTTCCTCCCCTTTTTCTCAGTCAGTCTCTGGATGAGGGCTACTTTCTGTTGTAGATGTCCTTTAGAGACATGGTCGTCTTTTTCTTTGAGGGGGAAGGGCCACTCTTGGGTCCAAATCAGACATTTTTGTAGAATGAGGTGATAATGGGAACCTATGAAAGTGTGTCCTCTCTGGGAAAGGAACTTGGACCCATTGCCCTTCCTACAGAATAAGGGTGTGTTCTTGTATGATACATTGCATGGCACTATGATTCCACTTTAATTATCATAGCAACATCGTCTGAAATCTTGGGATTTGCAGTCCATTGAGCCACTGGAGCTCTCTAGTTAAGGATCACAAATACTCCTTCCTTGACTGCCAATCCAAGGATTTCCTAGGGAAGAACCATGTCAGTTAATGTTTTTGGCCCCAAATGCTCCTTAGTATATCCTTCAACAAGTTTACACGGATTTTTGGTCCCTGTTTTTCTATGCTCTGGACAAGCTTCCAATGTTCTCTTTGGGAAAAGGCCTCCCTTGGCCCTACTACAAGCGCTCAGAGTGGTCCCAACAGTGACAAAACTGTCTCTACTTCCCCTAAGGAAAGTGGGGGAGTATTCAATAGTACAATGGAAGGTACCTCTGAGACCCATGTGGGCTCAATGTTGCTGCCCACCCCTGTCTTGGAGATGTCTTCAGACTGTTTCAAGGCTCCTCCCTTGAGCCCTAGCCTCACCAAAACTGGAGTCTAATTCCAAGCCCTCTTCTCCAGCCTTACCTATGGATTCATTTATCTATGCATTGTCCTACACTTCTCACCAAATGGACTGAAAGTGTCTCTATCCTGCCCCATACTATCTCAGTGTCTCTAAGAGAGAGAATGGCAGAGAAGAGATGCTGAAGGTGAAATGCTTTAGCAGTGCAGACGGAGAAGAGAGCAGGTGGGGAAGTTGGAGAGCGGAGGGAGAAATGAAAGGGGATCAGGGATCTGGAAGCAGGGAAGGAGCAGAGCAAAGATGTCTGGCTCTGTTTGGACAGAACTCAGCTTGGAACTCTGGGAAAGTGCATAATAGAGGCGCCTCAAGTATTGTGAGGCAGCTGCGAACCTAAAAAATGTTAACAACCGCTACAACTAAACTTGTGTGACCCAGGTCAAGTTGTTGTTTTCAGACATTTTAAGGGGTTCCATTGCAGCCATTATGACTCATATCTATGAAGGGACACCCAAACTCCTTTATCTCTCATATCTGTTTTCCTAGTTGAGCTTGCTTGGCTCCATTGTAGATTGTGAGGCCTCTCCTCTCTTAATGCTGAGTTGA
>NW_024803281.1:0-9728 GCF_019175285.1 Sceloporus undulatus | reverse complement strand
TCTGTAGCAGAACTAGAGAAGCTGTACTATGTCCAGACAAAAAATTGTCAGTGCTTAAATTTCTGCTGTTCAAAGTACTGTTGCAAACTGCATGCAAATTCACTTTGATTCTTGCCTTGACCACTGATGAGAATGAATTTCTTCTATTGTGCCTTTGCTCTGAATGAAGTTGTTAATGGAGCCAGATATATGAGTGATCAAATTATATCTATCCGGTACTTTTATTCTGAAACAGAATGATAAGAACTTCTCTCCTTACTTGAATATTGCATATATCCCAACTTGCCTTATTATCTCTTTATTAGAAGTGACATTTAATTAAATCAAATTTAATAGTGCAGTGCTATGGATGTGTTGATGAGGAGATCGTCTGTTGGGTGTGTTACAGAAAAGTACAAAACAGTGGTATTAAAAGGATGGTGAAAGAAAGATACGGTGATTTTTTTTCTCCATTCAAATAAAAGGTAATGATTTTGTTATTCAAGCTTATCTAGATCTTCTTCTGGAGTATTGTACATATGTTGTTTTCACTATCTTTTGCAGATGTGCTAGAATACAGTTATTAAGATATGCTGTCCTCCATCTGAAACAGAATAACCATTACAATTCCAAAAGAGAATTTGACATTGACTAGGTGGTTACAAAGAGAGAGAGAGAGAGAGAGAGAGAGAGAGAGAGAGAGAGAGAGACATTCCATGAGTACATGCAAATAGAAATGATTCACCAGAATGGGCTTCCTTATTATACTTTTACCCTATCAATTTTTCAAGAATTTCAAGACAACATATATGTCTCCCACATCCCTCACAACTCATTTGAATTTGACTGAATTTACAGGTAGTTATTGTTCCATGATCACTAAATGAGCTTCATGGTTGAGGGAGGATTTGAACCCAAGTCCAGTGGAATGACTAGGGTTGATGTCATCCCAATGTGCTAACTAATGCTGTCACCCCCAGGCTGCCTGGCACACACCCCAGTCAATTCCCTCCACCAGCCAGGCTGCCTTTGCTTTGATGGACTGCTGCTGTTACTGCTATGTACTTTTCAAGTCTGGCAGAGCTACTAAGTGAGAGGGAGAGGGCCTTTCTTTCCCACCTGGCCAGCAGACCCACCAGACCTGGAATGCAGCTCCTTCCCACCAGGAGATCCCTGCTCCTTCTGCCCCACAGCTTTTTCCAGCTTTGCTGGGTGAACAGGAGAGGAAGGCGGCTCATTTTCCCACCTGGCCAGCAGATCTGGAAGGTAGCCCCTTCCCCCAGCAACCACTGGTAGGGCTGGGATGCTTATGCTGTCTAGCAGCCTTTTCCCCACTCAGCCAGCAGCCCTGTTGGACCTGGAAGGGGCTGCCAAGTGGTGGAAACACCCCAATCCTACCAGTGGCCACAGGTACCATGGCTGGAGGAGAGAGCCAGCTGGAGGGTTGTTAGGATGGACTAGATCCATCGAATGTTCATCCCTCTTTGAGCTGTGGTGCACAGTGCCATCTGCATCTTCTGTAACCCTTAGTGACACCTCTGCCCAGGTCTAATGGGTACTGGGTCTAAAACACTCATATTCCTATGGATACTTTGGTGCTACACTGTATAGATTTCACAAATGAGTTTTGAAGATGTAACAACATGTATGGAACCCAGAAGTAAAACCAGCAATGGTAGGATGTGAAACAAAGGAGCAGCATAGCCCAGAGGACAAATGCATCTCTGGACATCCATCCCTTGTGTCTTCAGTTAACATCATCTCAGTTAGCATAAATGCTGGGAGAGGTGTCAAGTGACTAATTTCAGCTGCATTGCAAGTACTGGGCCAAGTAAATAACTACTAATGCTCATAAGGCTCAAATTTAACTCAGACCTCCTAGCCCTGGAGTTTAGGTCATCTCTTTCATCCACAACTTTCCTGCTAGACTGTCACCCACTCACAAATGGTGTGAAGTTCAAGAGACTGCAACCACTAACCATCTCCTGAACATGCATCAGTGAAATATGAGGGATGCAAATAAATATGATTGGGGGAAATGACCTTATTTTACATACAACACTTCGTTTATCCATTCAACTAAGTTTCTTAATATTTAGAAGGTTATTACTTGCATTATTTGAAGTTTTAAAACAACCAGAAATTTGGAGGTAACAAAGGAGGTCCAAGCTGTGTAGAATAACTGTAAATATAATCTGCTCAAGGGACTATTGTATCTCGCCACCCCCCATGGAATTTATTTCATTTTGAAATAAAGTTAAAAACATAGGCAATGAGAAAGAACACATGTGAAGAGATTTATCATATAAAATTACATATCCATAAATAGATATGTCCTACATATTTATACAGAGTAAAAGTTATGGCTGTACAACACTGATAGAGCACTTGTGCCAAAACTATTGTGTTACCTATTCATATGAAGAAAGGCAAAGCAAACAGTAACTTATTTAAAGTTATGTTGCTTCAAAAGGTAGGCTTCCACCCTCCCATGGCTGGTTAATGCGCCTTAAGTTGGAAAGTGTTGTTTCAAATATTTTTGGTTATTAATTATGTTTCTAACAATATTCTGGATCAAACACTCCACAATGAATTTGTGATTTGATTTCTTTTTTAGTATCATAATTACACATTGTAAACAACATTCTCTTTTCCCCAAAGGTTGTGCAACTTTATAAAAGCAGAGGGGAGAAGAGGAGGGTGGGGAGCGAGAACAAAAAATTCCATTGAAGTAGAAATTAAAAAGGGATGTTTGATATGATAAATAATGACTAGATAATGGGTTTCAATGGGATATGGAAATAAATTCCACAACGTGAAGACCTGTGTGAAGGGGTTTGCAAGGGAGGAGGGTGGGGGGAGAGTGCCAAGTTTTACTCAAGTAGTTGAGTTTTCTTTTCCTTTTACAAACAATGATACTGATTCCAAACTGATGTTCTAGAGATGAATCCTTACAGTGTTTATGTGGAATGATGAAAATACAGTAATATTTTTTTAAGTGTGTGGGGAGGAGAAGCAAATTCAAATCAGACACCAAGAAAATTACTCTAAACAGCACACAAATATGTGTCAGGTGATCTTAATTTTTAGGAAGATATTGTCTCAAAGGTGGAAAAACAGAAATGGGCACACAGATGTTCCCTGCTTCTCCCTTTCTTTGGAGACTGGTTGATTCCAGAAGTCAAATGTTTAAGGAACGAATTGTCCAGAAGAGACTTTGACCATTGTGATTATGCTTCTGTGTGATTTTCACCATAGCTGTCTATTCCTTTGAACCTAGTGGTTGCCAATAAGCCTACAGGAAACAAAACTAACAATGAAATAGAAAGTCCTACGTGTATAGATGGAGGCCCTCTATGAAAATTTCCAGCAGGACAAGTGCTTTGCTAGCATGATGGCGTATATAAAGTCTGTGGCATAGTGGTTTGAGTGATGAACTATGACTCCAGAGACTAGGGTTTGATTCTGCACTCAGCTATAAAACTCATAGAGTGACCTTGGGTAAATCGCATGGCCTCAGCCTCAGGGGAAGGCACTGACAAGCCTCCTCTGAACTAATCTTGCCAAGAAAACCCCATGATAGGTTTGTCCTAGTGTCCCTGCTCCCTGCCTCCTCAACAACCCTTTCGGCAAGGGCGCCCTGCCCATGTAGTCACCAGCAGGAAGGATGGAGCCTCCACATCTGATGCCGGGGGTTCAGGGGGCCCAAAATAGCTCTGCTGCTGCATGACCTCTGTCTTTCTCGCTTGCTCGCTCCTGTTTTCCCTGATGCCCTCCTTCCCCTCCTCAAGGCTTACCCTCTCAAGGAAGCTGCTTCCTTCCTCACTGAGGGTTTTTCATTTGGCTTCCACATGACTGTAGCAGGAATGAGAGATGGCGTTCTCTTAGCTCCTAGGTGTTATCTTTAGATCCTCTAGTGCAACTCTATGGCTAACGTCCACCAGAATTCATGCTGGTGGACCTACACTTTCCTAGAGAGAACACTTCTCTAGGCATATGTAGATCGTCCAGCACAATCTCTAGCAGATGTTCCCCCACTGAGTTGTGCTGGAGGATCCAGAGATTCCTAGAGAAGTGTTCTCTCAGGTAAAAAACAGTGTTTTTTTATTTGCAGTTTTTCCACTTTCATGAGGGTCCTGCACCCCCAATGCCAACAAATGCGGAGGCCCCAATGTAATATGTACTGAGGGTATATAATAAGCCTCCAGATCTACCTATCTATCTACTGAAGGGTTATTGTGAGTCAAAGTCCTGTATACAATTTATATAATGGGGATACTGCATTACAATTTACTCATAATTGAGATATATTATGGTTCCTTATGCCACAAAAGGGTATATGTGATGATTCTCAAATCAATGGGTGTTGACCAGAAAGATGCTCATCTTGAAATAGTAAATGGTCCACAAACTGGCTGGACTTTGGCTGGTGGTGAACAAACCCTGATATTTAGTATCACTGAAGACAAAGGAAACACGAGTATATGAATTGTGTTATATAACTCTTTTTGGTGACCACTAACCTTTAGACTTGGGATGCAGTGGCTTAGTGGTTAAGACGCCAATTCTGATGATCAGAAGATTGGAAGGTTGGCAGTTCGAGGCCTGCGTGCTTCACGATGGGGTGAGCTCCTGTTACTAATCCCTGCTTCTGCCAACCTAGCAGTTCAAAAAAAATGCAAATGCAAGTAAATAGATAGGTACCACTTCTCAGTGGGAAGGTAATAGCATTTGGTGCAGTCATGCTGGCCACATGGTCACCAGAGCAGTCCTCAGACAATGCTGGCTCTCTGGCTTAGAAATGGAGATGAGCACTGCCCCCTACAGTTGGTTACGACTAGACATTCATGTCAAGGGACTACCTTTACCGTTAACCTTTAGACTGGAGTTATATTTCATTTCATTTGATATCATTGTAAACTAGGGATTGAATGAGATCTATTTGAGTTTACAGTTTGGTGCCTCTAAATGTATGAATATATAGTTCATTTCCTTTTGTGTGTATAAAACATGTTTGAAATGAACCATAAACAGTAAAGTAGTACAGAAATGTCACTGAGCACTCATGCTCTGCCACTAGCTATGAGTTGGTACAAATTCAAAAGAAACTTTCTGGCTTGAAACCTGTTTCTCTAGTATTCCTTTATGAGTGGCTGCCAGCTACATACCTTGTCCACTGGGGTCTATGAGAGTGAGGAGACTTGGCTGACTGAAGGTACTATAGATTTGTGGATTCTGAGTACTCTTTTAAGAGCTTTGAGCAACTACTTCAAAAGAAAAGTCATCTTTCTCTGGGTAACCTTCAGTATGCTGTTCCTTATACTACAGCTTGGCTCATTTGGAGGTCTATGGAATCCTGGAGGCATGACCCATTTCCCAATCACAGCATGGATCTCTCTGAATCAAAACCACTTAGGGGCATTACTAGAAATCTAGTATAGTGGTATTTTGGGAGTGAAGGCCTGCTTCATCAGTCTCTAGTGATAGTCTGAAAATGCAGATGTTTTGCTGTTGTTGGTTTTTTTTTACTACCTCCTGCATTTCTAGAAATTGTTATCTCTGTTGGAAGCTGGTCTTCTGTAAATCTAAAGGGTCCGTACTTAAGACTAAGGCACCACTAAATGCTTTGGGTTACATGGTTGTTGCAGAAATGCATTTTCCTTCTGGCTACTCTGGTGATTGAAGCTGAATTCAAAGGGAACAGGGGAACTCATTGTAGTGCATATGTGGCAGATGATTTCATAGTCCCTGATAATCAAAAAGTCCTGGAGCTTCACCCCTGCATGCCTTAATTCCACTACAGCACTCCTAATCAGACATGACATATCATGTATATATAACAAGAGAAATACAGATTCAGATGACATATCTACTTGGAGAGCTAGAGATGCAAGAAATATGAGAGATATTCCTGTTGATACTGTAAGGAGCAACTGGTACAGGTGACAGTTGGGAACAAGATATCCATAGAATCATAGAATCATAGAATCATGGAGTTGGAAGAGACCACAAGGGCCATCCAGTCCAACCCCCTGCCATGCAGAAAATCATAATCAAAGCCATCCAGCCTCTGTTTGAAGACCTCTAAGGTGGGAGATTCCACTACACTCCGAGGGAATGTGTTCCACTGTCGAACAGCCCTTACTGTCAGGACGTTCCTCCTAATGTTGAGGTGTAATCTCTTTTCCTGCAGTTTGCATCCATTGTTCCACGTTCTAGTCTCTGGAGCAGCAGAAAACAAGTTTGCTCCCTCCTCAACATGACATCCCTTCAAGTATTTAAACAGGGCTATCATATCACCTCTTAACCTTCTCTTCTCCAGGGTAAACATCCCCAACTCCTGAAGTCGTTCCTCATAGGGCATGGTTTCCAGACCTTTCACCATTTTAGTCACCCTCCTTTGGACACGCTCCAGTTTCTCAATGTCCTTTTTTGAATTGTGGTGCCCAGAACTGGATACAGTATTCCAGGTGGGGCCTGACCAAAGCAGAATAGAGTGGCACTGTTTCGAAAATAACTCCAAGAGTAAACAATTCCCAGACAGGAGGTTAGTTTATATTAGCAACTGATTGGAAACGAGGATGTCTGTGAATGGATACATATGATGTTCTGAGTGTGTTAAGTAGAATAGTATGGAAGCTGAAAAGTTATGAAGTTATAGTTCATTATTTCTGAAAAATGGAATTTTTCCTCATCATAAAAGAAAAGAAAAGAAAAATGGGGGAAAATCAGCAATGACCACCATTTAAACATACTTGATAATGTCCTGGCCTGCAACAGTCCTTGTTATGCAATCAGTTCAAATTTCCTTCAGAGATTTCAGAAACCATGTGATCATCTATTAGGACCAAAAGTAACCCCGCTATCCTGAATCCTGTAGGTTCCACCTACTACTGTAGTCCTTAATTCCCTTCAACACTTCCACAGGCTGAAATTAAATCAGTTCATACACCAACAGTTGTTATCCTGGAAATCTAGCTAGCAACTATCCCCTCCAATTTTCTCCTCCAGAAATCTGTCAGAATAATTCACACTTGCTTCTATCACTGCCTTTGACAATTTGTTCCATTATTCAGCAACCCCTTGTATGAAGAAATTCCATCTGAACAAGATATATACTAATCCCATTATTTTCATCAGTCCATTATCTTCTCTCTGTGTGTAAATTATTATCTCAGCCATTTTCTTAGTGACAATCTATTTCTTTGCCTTCACAGCCTTACATTCCTTAATTAGTGGCATGCTCTGTGACATTATGAAGTATACACATGTCTTATTTTCAGACACTTTAAAATGTCCTCTTGCACACTCTTCAGAATATTTACAAATCCACTGCACTGCTTATTTTGACTCTTTCAGGGGTTATCTAATGGTACGTAAGAAAATAGAGGTTTGGTTTATTTCAAGTAAATCACTATGTAACAAGGATACATGGGATTTCACAACAATTAATGGAAACATCAAGATCTAGTCTTGGATAGTTACATATAAAAAAAGAAAAAAAATAATCTGGACAAAACTAAGCTTTCCCCCTCCCAGTTACATTGATTACAACATGGAAATTTATCCAATAGGGGATCACAAAAGGGCCATCTGCCTTGTGTTATTGGATGGGTACCACCATTTAAGGTTTCAAGATAATAGAATTCTTCCTTCTGAACCCAGTAAAAATTTTTGACCACTCTTCTAGTTGTGCTGCCTCTGCAGTGGATGTTTAGCCAATGCTTCTGCTGTTTTTGACACCACACATGCTGTGACCAACTCCTGGACATCTCTGGTATCCAGAGAGCTTCTGATTATGTAAGCGGTTTTCTGATCTCATTGCACAAAGGTATTTCCCTGCTGGTGTTAAATGAGATAGAATGCACTTGTAATTATAGCTTCATGTCTATTATGTTGTTCTGATCGTCTTCCCAGTTCTAAATGATTATAAAATATGGAATGGGGTGACTGGAAAGAATAGTGAAGGCTACACACCTTTTGTCCCACCGAACTGCAGCAACGACCATGAGCGGATACAGCTCTTTTGAGTCACTTTATTTCTATGACAAAGGATTACTTATGTTTTTGATTCAAGAGTGAAGTCACAAGGAATGAAAGACAACATGACAACATAATAGAGAAAAAAGCCACAACTTTATTGTTTGCAGTTGAAAAACAGGGTTGACCAAAAGGACGGGTCCAGATCCAAGCACTGACCAACCCAACTGTTGATGTCCCATCTGGTGCTGGACCACAGGGATAAAAGTGGGGAAATGCCGGGCAAGGTGTCTGCCCTCATCTGGGTGACACCCCAAGTCCCATAATTGGACTCCTGTATGCTACCAATGCCGACCATACACAAAAAGGCAGATTCTGGTGGGTGCTGGGTGGACCTTCCACCAATCCATTAGATGTAAGCAACAAAGTGGTTCCACTATGCATGTCAGAGTTACAGAGTTGAAGCCCAAATGTCCAGCAGTGACAATGCTGAAAGTCCAAATACTGAAAGTCCCAATATGACAGGCCTGCTCCAAATTGTCTTTGTTCAACTGAACTTCAGCGGCTCATCTTATCGCTGTGACATTCCTGATTGTCCCTCTGTCACTGACTGTCACCACTCCTGTAGCTTTTGGCATGTTCCCAGTACCGTCTGTACTGACACATGCCCTTTTCCTCTTCTGCAATAGTGCTGAAGAATTTTTACAGCATCCCAGGTACAAATATTTCCACAGCTGCCACTCATCTTGTAGGCTCTCTTTCCCTTCTGTTCTCAGCTGTCCCTTGACTGCCTTGAACACCACTCACCAGTTCTTCTGCACTTCACCACCTATATTCCTGTAACTGATCAGGAAGTCTCCGTTGCTGCTCGGACCAGGATGAATGTAGCCCACGTACACCCTGGATTTCCATCTACCCAGCTTCATGATTTTATCCACAGGGAGGCTGCATGCTGCAGTCAAGGTTGCTGCCCCTATCCTGAATGAGTGCCCTCCCTCCACATTGTGCCACCGGAAATCCCAAACATCTGAAGGCCAAACTCATTATGGTTCCAACTGATACCTCATTAGTCATTTGCATGGATGAAAAGAGGGCTGACCCCCAGATGGCTGTTTTTTCTCAAACCATTGTAAAATTTTAACCAGACATAGCCTGTGCTCATCTAAGATGTTCATCTTAATGGTGGCTCCCTGCCCCAGCTGATCACATTTTGACCACCTGAAGCATAAGGAAGCAGAGTCCCCTGCGAAGGAGATGTTTTCCTGTTGGAGCATTCCAATAGCCTTGTCTGACTTGGAGACAGACACACGCTTGTTCACATGAAAAGCCCTGAAGAAGGCTGTGGTAAAGGCTGCTCAGAAAAGAAGGGACTGTGTTGCTGAATGGCAAATGTTAGGTATCAGGTGTGCCGACTTATTGAGCAGCTGGTAAGTAGTAGGTCTCCTGCCACCAGCCCCAGCAGCTTGTCCCATTTCCAACCCTCAACAGCCCTCCTGATGAGGAAAGATGCACATGGGTTGGTGTAGTGGCATCACAGGGGTGTGGGGGTGGACCACATCAGGTGACACCCCAAAGGAAGAGTGAAACCGGTTGAGCCCTCTTCTCCCTTCGGGGCAGTTTAGGTGAACAAATATCATTCCCAGCTTCCCCATTGCAGGACTTTCTCCCTAGGGAAGAAGCTTGGTGATGAAGGAGGAGGAGGGATGACAAGCCCCCTTCTGTTTCCTCTCACTGCCTTAATTGTCTAGCTACTCTGGAAGGTGAGGGGC
>NW_024803280.1:0-9730 GCF_019175285.1 Sceloporus undulatus | reverse complement strand
AGCACTTGAAGTGGAAATTGTTGTAATGAAGCTTCAAAGATAACAACATTTCTACAGATCCAGCTGATTGGATAATCCTGCTCTACAACAGTAAGCACCCAATTCACTTCAATTCACCAAAGGAAATAGGGACCACAGTATCTACTTAGCTTCATTCATCATGAAACAGCAAAAAGAGCTTTTTTCTACACTCTTCTTCTACATGCAGATGGCTGTTCCACCAAATAATCACTCTCCATTTTCCAAAGTGTATCTTAAAAACTCTTTTCTATAGGAAAAGGTTTTCACAGAACAACAATCCATACCACATGAAGATATAATATTAAAATATGTAAGATAAGATTCATATATTGGAAAGGAAGGGAAGATGCAGCAAAGACATGGAATCCTGTAAACTGATGAAAATCTTTAAAATATCTAAATGAATACGTCGAATATTTAAATATTAAAATACTTATTATTTTATTGATCAATGGATATTAATATATACATAGAATCTCTTTTTGCCGAATCGTTATTCTTTCCTGGCTTATAAAATTTCCCCAAAGGTTTGCCTGGACATTTACCCCCAAACTGCTAGTGTTCAAAAAGTAACAGATTGCTAATGTTTAGGCGCAACTACATATTTGTCTTCTGGGAGAAAAAAACCTACACATCTTGATATAAACTAATACAAAATGGACCCATCACAATACTAACATGAGTTGTTTAATCATTTACAAAATGCTTTACCATCTCTAATATATATGAATTACAAAGAGCAGTAACCTATATTTTTCAAGAAGGAAATACCAAGAGTAAATCCTTAGTAAGGACAAGCCACTTCTTGGATAATCAGAATAATGAGCAAAATAACTATTCACTTTTTAAAAAGTAGCATTCTAAGCTCAACTTTACAGTATATGTTTGTACAATTTTCACTTAATGAGCATATTGATATTTACTATATTATAAAATTTAATATATGGTTATTATTTCTAATATCAATATAATATTAATATATTGTTTATAAGTATGTGATCATGAGAGGAGAAATCATTCCTACCTGATTAAACTTGTGATTCCACATGATCACATTTCCAGGAAAGTTGAACTGTGGTTCTCCAGCATCTTTGGAACCCATTGTTGCAAGTTGTATTCTCTGGAAAGATTCATTGGGGAATGTGACCAAGTTGATGAGATCGTATCCAGTTGCCAGATCTGCATTACCATCAAAATATATCTCTTCACCAGCACTATTATTAAAGTGAACATTTTTCAAGAAGGAATGAAGCTAAAGAAATGAGAACATGTTGACAATGCTGTCAAATGGTGAGAAAATGGATAAATGTGTAGCCTCCCCCTCATTCACAACATGAGAAGAAAATCCAAATCAATAATTTCAGGTGTTATCTAATGTTTAGGGGGATTCACTGAAAGAGTTAATGAGGTCAAGATCCAGGAAGCAGGGACCTCAACTAAAACTACTCTGCAGATGCCTTCCCAACTGAGATCTCAGATCTCCTATTCTTGTTTCCAGCTAAACCCTTTCCAGTCCCTTTCTGCCTGAACACAGCTGGTGGCTTCTCTCCAGGTCAGGCAGAATCATCTCACCAAGAAGGTACAGTTGCTCCCTATGATCTGCTAATCTACCTCTGAGGAGCAGTCCCCAAATACAGAGTGCATGAAGATCCTCATACTCAAGCTGCTCTACTCCATGATGCTTCTCTCACAATGATCAGAGCCAATAAATCTAAAATTGCTCAGTAGAACATACTTTCTATGTAATTGTGAGCACAGACATCAGTTGGTTAGCATGACCTCTAAATAATAACATTTTAAAGGAGATGAAGGAGATTATCACATGCAAACTTCCCTGATGGATAGACACATGTTTAACCAGCAATGACAGATCTTAATGCACTGTCTTATGCTCATGCCGTAGGCAACCCTTATGCAGCTCGTATGCAACCTGGGCTTATCGTGCGGCTTTTCAAGAACAGGATTTTCTCATTCTTGAAAAGCTACGGGACAAGCCCAGGTTGCATAAAGGCCATCTATGGCCTAACCATGGGACAATATGATAAGATCCATCATTGACAGTTAAACGCGGGTCTACCCTGTCAGAAATGTTCACATGTAAAAATCTCCTAAAACATGTTTTGCAAAAGGATCTTGTAGCACCTATGAGTAACCAAAAGAAAGAAACTGGTTGCATGCTACTACTTGCTTTCTTTCACTTGGTCTCAAAGGTGCTACAAGATCAGAGTCAACTTAGCCTTGCATCCTTCCAAGGTTGCTAAAATAAGTACCCAGTTTGTTGACGGCAATTGTCTTACAGTTGTAAACCACTTACAGATGGCTTAATGCAGTATGAAGTGGTACATAAATGAAGCTGCTATTGCTATGTGTTTGACTACTTATTTTCTTAACTAATCTGGCTATGTTTTTGAATAAAACATGTTTTGTGATTGAGTGATGGTGTTCCAAAGGATGCAAGCATTGTCTATTTTAATATCAAAATTTAAATTGCTCATTCTCTTTGTGAAACTGTTCTTGTTTGTTTGTTTGTTTAAATTTGTTTAACTTTAAACAAATTTCCTCATTTTTGTAATGTGGGATATTTTTGTTATTATTATTATTTATAATGGTCTACCATTTCACCACTTAAGCTAGGATTACCTGCCAGGGCTGAAATTTCCAGAGGTTCCAGCCATTGAATATAAGTTTCCTGTGAGATGCCCACAAATACATTGTATGGAGTGCATGTGCTACAGCATAAACAGCATTGTAGATAGTATAGCCCTGACCAGACAAGCCCATTTCAAAAACAGTTCCAGGAAGGCTTCCCAGCTTCTCCTTCCCTGTACAGTTTCCTTTATTCGGTATAAAGAGATTAAATTGTGGGAATGAGCAAAGAAATGCACTAGCCCAGAATGGATGAGTGAAATAAATATTGGAGTACAGTGGATTTATGCTCTCAGCAAACTCTTGAAATCCTGGAACCATATTTGTATGCAGTTGGAATAATAAGGTGCCATTGAAAGACTTAGTGGTGAATTTCCTCCCAACTGCTAAAGCTGTGAAATCCCATTCAGCTGTTGTGATCCACACTCTCTCTATCGGAGCCATATGACTGTCTTCCTTAGAATTTAAGACTAATTGTAAACCCTCCAAAGATTGGCTGTCTCCATAGACAAGAATCACATTGACTTCACTCAGTGAGAGTGATGACTGAATTGCTCCTAGTTTTTCTTGAATTATTACGTGAGAAGAAATTGCTGTCATTCTTGGGATCACCAGTGTCCAAGCAAGGCAAATATGACTCTGCAAGAGCTTTGTTCGTATAGCGCGATGAAAGGTTTCTCCACTCTCATCATCTGCCACAATGAGGCCAATCCAGTTCCACCCAAAATGCTTGAGTAGCTGAAGAATCCCAGCATACTGAGAAGCTTCATTTGGGACCATCCGGTAGAAAGAAGGAAACCTCCTTTTGTCCTTCAACACTGGATCAAAGGCACCATAGCTGAGCTGAAGAGATATAAGTTATAGTATTTGAACTGATAAAAAATGCTTCATCAGCAAACATCTATTTGTCTAAAAGCATACCTGAGGAATTTTGTAGATACTGAAGATGTTGTTCATCTGCACAGAGTTTGGCGAGGTGAGTCCTCCAATGGCTGCCATTAATTTATCCACTTGCCCACAGTTGTAATTCACTGGATTCCCTTGTCCCACAAACAGAAGCTTCATGGTGGTAGCGCAGCTTCGGAATGAATTAAAAGCATTGTCATTGATTTTGAATCTTAGTGTGATGTTGGGCAGCAGTTCAGCATTCTTGTTGATTTCTTGTATGGCAAAAATAAAAGCCAGGATGTACTGGTAGTTTTTAGGGATCATACTGTAATACCATGTTGATAAAAAAAAAAAAAAATTAACATTTTTGATTTGCCGGTCTAAAGAACAGAAACATTGCTACTCATATAGCAAAAGAAACTCAGAACAAAATTCAAGTACAGTCCTACATATATTCATATCTCTCATTCATCAGTGAAACATATGTGAATTTCCCTTCTTCTCTTTTTCCTTATTTCACTTGTCTGTTCATTTATACATAGAATCATAGAGTTGGAAGGGACCACAAGGGCCATCCAGTCCAATCCCATGGCATACAGGAATACATAATCAAAACACGCCAGACAGATGGCCATCCAGCCTCTGTTTCAAAACCACCAAAGAAGGGGAGTTCACCACTTACTAGGAAGCATGTTCCACTGCCAAACAGCACTTACCATCAGGATGTCTTTAGGTGGAATCTCTTCTTCTGCAGCTTGAATCCATTGCTCCATGCCCTATTCTCTGGAGAGCAGCACAAAACAAGCTTGCACCTCAATAGGACCCCTTCAAATATTAAAACATGGCTTTCATATCCACTCTTAATCTTCTCTTCTCCAGGTTAAACATACCCAGCTCCCTAAGCCTCTCCTCAGAGGGCATGGGTTCCAGACCTTGCATTTCTTTGGTCACTCTCCTCAGAACACAAACTTGTCACGATGCTTCTTGAATTTTAGTGACCAGACTTTGGCAGTTCCCCTCATAGGATGAGTTCAATCCTGTTCTTTGCCACAGTCTTTTAAAACTATTCCCTCGCTGTTACTATTTTACAGACATAGTGTTGAAAAATGCATTTCACATTCTCACCAGTCTAACACTCTTACTCTGATCCATTTGCTATATATGAGGAAGGATATGGCTCCTTTTTTCTGACATTTCCCAATGAATAATATCTACCTACATCTACAGACTAGAACTTTATTGTCTTTAAAAAACTTTATGCCTTATGTTTCTATCCTTTGTTAACTTACGCAAGGACGTTGCAGTTTATACACTTCTTTACCCAGTTGCTCATCTGTCTGCTAGCAAAAGCTAAGGACATGACTCATTATTAGGAACGTTTTTCACCAAGTTGGCAAAACATCATCATCAACGGGAACTTACTAAGCATCTGTTCCTGAGGACTCTGGGTGTTTCTGAAACTCTGGCAGAATGATGTGATGAAGTGTAATTGATACAAATTCAGCAATGAACATATCTTTTGAAGGATGAGCTTGAACTCTTGTCCCCTCACTGCAATTGAAGGAGTTTGAACACTTGCTGGAAGAATAATGCAGTGACAACTGCAATGAAAACAGCCAGAATGCAATGATGTCTGCAACCAAGCACCAGCTGCACATCTTTCTGTTAGCCTTCAGGGACCCCCAAGTCTTGACAAAAGAAAGGGGAAAAACCTGCGTTGACTGACTGCTTCAAATTAACCTTGTAGACATACTGTTTGGACAGTGGTCTTTATAGAATAAATCCAGAATATAAGAGCAGGAAAGAACTGTTTCAACATTACTTTTGAAGACTGTCTATCCACAGGGATTCAAAGAGCTGCAGTACTAATCACAGTCATTTTTATAATTACAGGGCAAAATGTTTGCTTTCTTGAAATCCTACTGATGATAGTCTGCTTCTGGTCAGGTCTGAACAGTAAAGACATCAACACTAGCAAGTCTTGTTGTGTAACTTTTTCAAGGCAGTGAGAAGAAAGAAAATGCTTCCCTCTCTTGGTTCTGGATATCAGAGGTTTCCTTCGACTGAGTCACATATTATTCTGTTTACATCCCTGGATCACTTTCTACTCTGATTAGCAAATGGGGTATAAATCCTTAGATTCTACATATGATCATGAAAAGCCTTGTCACTGTACTCATGGTAGACCCTAGAAAGGAAATGGCTGGCAGTGAGATCAGAGGAAAGATGGAGGGAGACAATCCTTGGCTGAAGAAAAAGAAGGTGTTTCAATTATGAGAACAGGCCAAGCCAGCCTAGGGTCTGTGTATCTCTCCCTATTTCTGTGTGACTGCCTCTGCCACAGGAGCAGCAGCTACCAGCTATGCTTGGTATGACTCACTCACTTCATATTGCAAACATCTGGAGAAGAAATGGGCTTCATTTGGCCTTCTCCTGTCTCACATTTAACATTCTCAATAATATGGCAGCTCTATGCTGCAAAAGCCAGCATGGAGAAGTGGTTTCAGTGTATGACTAGGACTCTGGAGATCAGAGGCAGGCTATAGACCGCCGCTTTGAGGCGGTCTGCCGCCGCTGTCACCGTTTGCTCCGTGCGGGAGCCACAGCAGCCACACCACGCGGCTCCCACACGGACTGAAAAAGAAGCTCCAAAATGGAGCTTCTTCTTGTGGCGCCTCTGTGACACATTCGGACACTCAGCGTCCGATACGTAAACATGGCGGCCCCCCTGTGGAATGGGCGCCGCCATATTGTACGTACAGAATACGTACTAGGGTTATTGGGGTGCGGAAGCACCGCCCCTTCCTAACCCTAGTATGTATTCATTACGTACTAAATGGCGGTCTGTAACCCGCCAGAGTTTCGTTACTTGGTTGGCCATGGAAACCCACTGAGTGGCCTTGGGTGAGACACACACTTTCAGCTCCAGAAAAACCTGTGATAGTTTCACTTTTGGGTGGTCATAAGCCAGAAACTACTTGAAAGCACACAACAACAAAATACATTGTTGTTGGTCCTGATCTTGGTCCTATTACTGTGAATTCTTGTCTTAGCAGAGAAAGGTACTGTAGTTCACTGGGCAAGCTGGAGACAAACCACGTCCCAATCCACTTGCAGTGAATTGAAGACAGCTGTGTGGTAGCAACAGCTGGGTAGGACTTGCAGTCTGAGGCATGCAAGCATGCATTTTCTTCCAAATGGAATTTAAGGATGCCTTCCTGTTGTGGAAGCTTAGCAAAAGTACCATGAGAGTTCTGGTAAACGTTATCCTCTCCACATGCAACCCTTGATCCTTTGAAAAGGAGATGCTGGCAAATAAATCTGAGGTTTAATGCTTGTAGAATATGACACTTTGTAGACCCCACTGACCTGGGGGCATTTTTACCCTCTTATTTCATTCTTCATTCTTACTCTTTTTTTTAAATTAAAAAGTAGGTATTTAATAATTGTATACCACCCTTAGATCATTTGATATAGCCTGAAGCACAAATATATTACCAATACATCTCCAAGAATCCCTATCCTCCACTGCCTTGCCCAGATCTTCCAATCCTCTGCCCATAACCCCACTGATTCAGTCTATCAATCTGGTTTGTGGTCTTCATCTCTTTCTTCTACCCTCTATCTTTCCTAGCATTATTGTTTTTTTCTAGTGATCCATGACTTCTCATGATGTGGCCAAAGTACAACAGTCTCAACTTGATCATCTTTGCTTCCAAGGAGATCCCTGGTCTGATCTGTTCAAGAACCCATTTGTTGTTTTCTTTGCTGTCCATGGTATCCTAAGTACTCTTCTCCAGCACCACGTTTCAGATGAGTTGATTTTCTTTCTGTCTGCTTCCTTCACTGTTCAGCTCTTGCATCTGTACTTGATTGTTGGGAATACAATGACCTGGATGATTCTGACTCTAGTGATCAGTTGTATGTCTTTGATCTTCAGTATCTTATCCAGTTATTTCATAGCTGCCCTTCCCAGTCCTAGTCTTCTTATTTCTTGACTGCAGTCTCCATTCTGATCAATGTTTGATCTTAGATATGGGAATTCTTTAACTATTTCAATTTCCTCATTGTCCAGATTGAATTTGTGTATTTCTTCTGTGGACATTATTTTTGTTTTCTTTATGTTCAGCATCAAACCTGCCATTGCATTTTCATCTTTGACCTTCCTTATTAACTGTTCCAATTCCTGAATGTCTTCTGCTGATATTATGATGTCGTCCGCATATCTTAGGTTGTAAATGTTGCTTTCTCTTCTCTTCACTCCTTCTTTCTCTGATTCTAATTCTGCTTTTCTTGTGATGTTTTCAGCATATAAGTTAAACAAGTGAGGTGATAGCATGCAGCCTTGCCTGACTCCTTTTCCTCTTGGGAACCACTCTGTTTCCCAAAATTCTGTTCTGACGGTGGCCTCCTGTCCTTGGTCCACATTCCTTATCAGGATTATCAGATGTATTGGCACACCCATGTCTTTGACTGCATTCCATAGTTGGCTTTATTGAAATTATTAGGCAACCTCTGATGGCCTGCAGACCTAAGTAGCCCAGAACAGCATAAAACATGAGTTCTAAATCTTCACTCCACTACACTATGATTTGGCCTATTTGAGAGTGTACATCAAATTCTGGGAAAGGAGATGAAGAAATTAACAAAGCTACACAAATGCCAACTTGAATAAGAGAAGAAAGAATCATGACCAGCACTGCCTCCCTCCAAGCCATTTCCTCCTCATACTCTCTTTTAATATATACATTTCTTTTTATTAAACACAAACCACAAAACAAACACATTCTTTTAGAACCATCTCCTTGCCATATTTAATGGGACTTGAGCATACACGGATTCTGTTACTGGAACCAAACCCCAGCGTATAACAAGGGTCCATTGTAATTTGTTACTTTTTCTTGAAATGAAAATGTACATTATTTAGCTCCCCATATCTACAAGTTGTTATCTTATGTGCATCACATTCTCAGCAACCTAAGCTCTTTCTCAGATCCATTTTCCCTGATATATCTGAGGAAGTGCGAAGTCAAATACTTTCATGGCCAGCATTTATAGTTTTTTGTGGGGTTTTGGGTTATGTGACCATGTTCCGGAAGAATTTATTCCTGGCATTTTGCCTACATCTGTGGGTGGTGGCATGTAAGTGAGTGGGGTATATATACTGCATGACCCTTGGTTGGGAGGAAGTGATTTACATGCTAAACTGTGTGTTGGTCTGTTGTTGAATGGGTGGGAAGATATTCGGGAGGATATGTGTGTCTATTTAATTCGCTATCCATTCTCTGCAAGGAAACCCCCCTGACCCTAGGAAATGTTCATTTGCATGTCTTGTATCTTGATTTTGGTGTTTTTCAGGATTGGTAGCCAAACTTGGTTTACTTTCAGGATTTTTTCTTTCCTGCTGAAGTTGTTCAGGTGTTTGTGGATTTCAAGGGCCTCCCTGTGCATTTTGGCATGGTTCAGAATTTCAGTATTTTCAAATAGCATTTTATGCCCAGATTGGTTTATAACATGTTCTGCTACTGCTGATTTTTAGCATACCATGCAGCTGTGGACAAGTCTACATAGGAACCATCAAACATGAATCAAGGAACACGAGAGACATTGCAGACTGGGCAAGCCAGAAAATTCAGCAGTAGCAGAAGATGTCATACACCAACCTGGGCATAAAATGCTATTTGAAAACACTGATATTCTGGGCCGTGTCAACAACTACTAGGTCAGAATGCACAAGGAAGCCATGGAAATAAGTTGGATTAATTGTGGATGGTGGCATTGTCTCACGAACATCATTTTCAAACTAGGTTATTTACTTTAGCTTTTGATATATGCTTTATCTGGGTCAAGGTGGAGAAATACAGTGTTCACTTAAGTGATTCAGATTCACAAATTTAGGAGACTGGAGTACCAGCTTGGTGATCAAGAGAGGGACTGGCTATTGTTCCCAACTCTGCTCCCTTTTGTTACATTTTCCACCTCCAAGGATTTCCTATTAGGCTCCTCATCTGAACTCAATAAATAATCAGACATAGGCGGGCTACACACCACCCAAAAGTACGTGCTTGGCACATACTAGGGTTAGGAAGGGGCGTCCTTTCCAGACGCCCTTAACCTTAGTACGTGCTGAGCACATACAAAATGGTGGTGCCCATTCTACATGGGCGCCACCATT